>NC_069118.1:6251412-6481412 GCF_025612915.1 Magallana angulata
ACTTAAACACTGGCCTAGTTCCAACATTGACCTAGTCACTAGCAGCAATGTGGCTTATATACGTCAGAGAACAGATGCATGCTGGGTAATAATGGATTACCTCCATAAACCTTTCACTGAGAGTGTTAAATTGAAAAAATCTCTTGATAAAAATAAACAAAAAGGTAACAGACCTCATTTTTAAGTTTCAAAAGACTTTTGAAATTTATTAAGCAACAATTATTTTTTTCATGTTCACTTCCTTTAAGCGACTTACGCATTAACAACGTCCGTTATTTCAAGCCAGGCTCGGTTTTTCTCGGCCTTGCCGCTACTCGCCCCTTTGAACTTTCCATCAATAACTTCAATTCTTTTGGAAACTTCTTCATAGAGAACTTCCCTCTCCAACAGAGTCCAGTATGGCTCGTTTTGAACCTGGTTCATCGTTTTTTTCGACGTTTTTGCTTATGAGATAATCGATTTCCCGTTCACCCATATCGGCTGCTACGTTGATTGACGCTGATGACGTCAATTAACGTAAAATGACGTAACAATATGCATACGAACTAGGAAAAGATAACACTGAATAGTATTTACATTTATAAAATTTATTTTCATACTTTTTCATGCATATATTTTTATTGCGCAATATAGTGGGCGTGGCACTGCCATGTGTCAAACAAAGATAATCCACAATTCACTTGATATCCTGCTAAGTTTAGATCTCACTTTCTGTCTTAAATTAGACATTCTTAAGTGAGCTTAAAGGTCATATGAAACGATTTTTAACACTATGATTTTCTTTCATGAATATAAAGCTTGGTATAAACAAATGTTAAAATACATGATGTAAGATTTTTTTGCCTTTGCATTACTGAGAAATAACCGTGAAAACTGAGCACCTGAAAAAATTCTTGCCCGCTTATCGTTCTTGATTTTGTGGATTTATGACGTCACAAAGACCCACCGGTGTAAACAATGCATTAAAACTAGTGTAATTTTACAGTACTTTATCGATTAAATTTAAGTAATTTTTGCATATATGAACGTGTCTTTCTTTTCAAATGAGATCATTTGATTTCGTAGTAGCCTACAGATGACTTAGTTTTAATTGGTCGTTAATGAATAAATCTAATATCAGCTTCTCACAAAAGCATAATCGTGATGAAGATCCCGTACTGGAGTGGAAATTTAACGAAAGAAATGCTCCAACATTTACAGCTGATTAATGAATTATCCTGATCCTTTTGAAATAGAAACATCATTTTCTTCTTCGGTACGTATAATGATTGAGCTACATTTAAAGGGAATTAAAGCATATAAATTGATTTGATTTATTTTGTCACATAAAAAAGTATATAAGGCAGGCCAATGAAAATGTTTGAGGCATTGTGTACATAGTTTGTATTTAAGAGCTGCTATAAAATGCCGCAAAATTATTCTTAAATTTTATTTCGAAATAATATAAATTTCTGACTTATTGATATATACATGTAGCAATATCTTTAGAAAATACTTTGTGTACACGTGTATTAACGTTTTATTAAATTAGATCGCGGAAATATGGCATTTAAGGATTTAGAAATGTATCGGTAAAATAAATCGGTTGTTTGATAAAAATAGTTGTAAACAAATGTGAAGATAATCAACAGATTTTATTAAGAACAAGCATCAATATTGATAACAAAAAACGAAAGAAAACATTGCGGAAGAAAGTGAGATAAAGAGGGATCTGTGAGTAAACACCGCACATGCACGTTTTAAAATCAAAACACCGCACATTCAAGCACACGTTTCAAAAACAAAACATTTGAAGAAATTTCTCTTAGACTAAAAATAATTAAACGGTAACATATTTGTGAATTTGAAAGTGAAACAAACAATATAATCGTGAAGCGAATGAGGCACAATGAGGCCTACAAGTTGTTTAGAAAAAAATCATAATGAATTGCATGAACGTGCAAATGGGAAAAAACGATCAGACTTATTTTTGAATTTGTCAATTTCATTAAAAAGATCAAAATAAAATATATAAATATGCTTATATTAAAATTATATTATACTTGCATGTGGATCTATGAAAAAAATCATTTGTTCTCCGTGCAGTCTCGATACTGAATATCATTATGTACACGCTATTTCATGTAATTAAAAACGCACACGATTTCATTTCTTGAGAGAAAAAATACTGACGTGGTTGATTATTGTATAATTATACAAGTTTTTATATAAGATAGTATTTTTTTTCTTTGAAAATGCTGAAAATGACATGGATATTTGTATTCACAACATAGCTTTATAAGGCGATTGGGTCTTACTGACGTCATAAGCAAGGGAGGTAAGCCGCGTAAGTCAATATTCCTTTTCCCGATTAAGTAATTTTGATCGACTGTGGCGCTCACATTTTGCATAAAATATCCAAAAAACAATGTCAGTCTTATTAAATAGGCACTTATGAACTCATTCCCGTATATAACTCAATATGGTCAGGATATCGTTTCATATGACCTTTAAACTTCCCTTATGGCACACTCTAAGTGAGACTAACTAAGTTGAGATCAATATCTGAGATTTTTTTTTCGGTCTCAGATCTGAGCTAGCTAAGTTTTATGGCCCCGGGGCCAGGACTATTATTTAAACAAACTTGAATCTATACGATCTGGAAATGCTTCCACTCAAATTTGGGCTTTCTTGGCCTAATGGTTTTGAAAAGAAGATTTTGAAGGATTTTCTCTCTATATAAAAATTTATCCCCCATTGTGGCCCAACCCTACCCCTAGGGACCATGATAAGAACAAACTTGAACCAACATTATCTGAGGACGTTTACATGCCAATTTGAGCTTTCTTGGCCAAATAGTTTTTGAGAAGAAGATTTTTATAAAGATTTTCTCTAAATATTCCTGAATAAAAATTTATCCCCCAAGTGTGGCCCCACCCTACCCATGGGGACCATGATTTGAACAAACTTGAATCTACACTATCTGAGGATGCTTCCACTCAAATTTGAGCTTTCCTGGCCTAATAGATTTTGAGAAGAAGATTTTTCAAGATTTCCTTTATATATTCCTATGTAAAACTTGATCCCCCCCCCCATTGTGGCCCCCACCCTTCCCCCAAGGACTATGATTTGAACAATTGATCCCCCCATTGTGGCCTCACCCTACCCCGGGGACCATGATTTGAACAACTTGAATCTACACTATCTGAGGATGCTCCCATTTTAATTTGAGCTTTTCTGGCCTGATAGCTTTTGAGAGGAAGATTTTTAAAGATTTTCTCTATATATTCCTATGTAAAACTTCTTCCCCTCTTGTGGCCCCTCCCTACCCCCGGGGACCATGATTTGAACAAACTTAAATCTACACTACCTGAAGATGCCTCCACACAAGTTTAAGCTTTTCAGGCCGAATAGTTTTTAAGAAGATTTTTGAAAAATACCAACAAATTTTCAATAATTCTCAATTATCCCCCCTTTAAAGAGGGCGTGGCCCTTCATTTGAACAAACATGAATCCCCTTCACCTAGTGGTGCTTTGTGCCAAATTTGGTTGAAATCTGCCAAGTGGTTCTTGAGAAGATGAAAATGTGAAAAGTTTACAACGCCGACGACGACGACAACGCCGACAACGACAGACAACGGACAAATTGTGATCAGAAAAAAAAGAAAGAAAAGTGACCTCAATGAGATGATCTTGAAATGGTCAAAGTTAGAAGCTTATCTTGACTAATCCAAGTCCATGTACTACAACAATTGTGTGCACAAATCAAGTAGACCTGCATGTGGCTTCGATCACGACCATCATCAAATTTCAACGATTCATATTTTTCACCACATCAGGAGTCTTAACTGCAAAGCAACGTATAACAGAGGCGCTTGGACAGAGCCCCACTCGTCACAGCGACTATGCCGCCATGTCAACATCTTCTTGTGACAGTATGCATGATAAAAATGACGCAGTGCCTCGTTATGTTGGTCCAATTTTACGTCACACACTCCCAGCATTAAATATATAAGATGAAGAGCAGACTTGTGAGCAGAGGAAAGACAATCTGAAAGTTCTATTTCCAAAATTTTCACTTTGTTGAAATCGTATTTTTGGGCGAAACACATCGCCTTCAGAAAGATGGCGTATGGGGGTGGCGGGATAGACACTCTTTCCGAAGTGCTATTCACAAGCAACATTTCCAGTCCTATTTCTTTTGGATAAACTGGCATCGCTCGAAATATCTCAAAATCGTACGAGACACCCATGGACGCCTTTTCCACTTTCGTCAAATTTCCATTACAAAAGTTTTTCTTGTATGCTTCCTCTGTATCACTCGAGTAGCGCGAACTGAAGTACAGAATACCTTGTTTGTTCTCAACTGTGCTTTCGTATTGTCGGATGAAGTTTAAAGCTTTACTGTAGTCTCCAATGCAATAATACGCCGTCGCTAGCGATAGCCTTCCTCTGCTGATATCGGCAGAGCAGGTTTTTTCCAATAAACCCAGGGCTCGTCTGATTTGTCGGTAACGAAAACGAGCGCACCTGCTAGGGTCATTCAGACCTTTGTAGAGGAAGATTAAAGCAATGTGTTGTAAGACTTTGTTCTGATACAATGTCACCGTATCGTGCATCAAATAATCGAGATGCGACTCTTCTCCTAGTAATAGCGCAACAGTGTTGAAAAATTCTTTCTCGAGGCATGAATGAGCGTTTACAACTGATTCCAATTGAGAAAAAAACGATCTGTCCACTACGTCTTCTGAGAAAGAACTAGAATCATTTTTATTTTGCATACTCAATGTTTTAAATTCTTCGCTCGGATCGATAGCGCTTGAAGGACTATCAAGTATACCATGTCTTGCTCCTTCAAGAGTCTGTCGGAGATTTACAAGGGACGGACACCTCAGTAGACCCCTCCAGCCTTCTTCGTACAACTCCGACAGATTCATAAATATCGACTCGCGTGCCTCTTCGTGCAACTTGCCATGGAACATGTTGTTTTCCCTCACAAAATAGTTGGGACAGAAACCATTGTCCACCCACGCAATTAGTCGCTTGAAACAGATCTCAATACAGGACACCAAACGCTCTTTTCTCCAAAAATCCTTTGGAGTCTCTTCGATGGTCCAGAACATCAATGTTTTCATAAAATAAGAACACATAACTTCCCATTCATTACGAAAAGCTTCCTTTACCAAAAGCTTAAAAATCCCATAAACAATTAACTGGGTATCATTAAAAGTATAAACCAGTCTTTTCTCGGCAACTGAAAACGACAATCTCCAAACCATAGGATCAAATTTCCAGTGTCCGTGATTGTCGACGATCTTGGAACCAATTGCTACCAAATGACATCCCTTTTTGTATATGTCTTTTATAAGGTGACGATCCGGCCAGCCATGAGGTCTTTTTCTATGGTACCATTCCATAGCGTCTGACGGCCAGTGCGAACATTCCAGACAGTACGCGTCATCTTGCTCCGTTCCATTTGGCGACACTGTCATGACACAAGGCCCGTGGAGCTCCTCATCCTCCTGAACAAAAGTCGATATGTAAGCGAAGCTTGATACGTACAATTTCCCGTTAACTGGTACCACTGCTGCATCTAAATTCTGTCCCGATTTATTTGGAGTCACCAATACAAGTTTCACATACCCTTTTGGAATTGATGAAGACTTTTCCATTTTTATAGCACAAAATCTGCTCGGAATATCTTCTGGATGTTCCGATGCAAGTGTTTTCTTGTCAACATACATTCTATCAACATCAGTACCATTCATTCGGAAACCCTCAGACCAACTTCCGGTCAAAATAACTTCTACACTTCTCCCGTAGTGATGAATTTTTGACAGAATATCGTCTATTCGTCTGTTCAGTCTCTGAACTGGTAGATATCCAACAGCATTGAATAAGCTACCCGCTAAAAGATCACATAAGTCTCTATCGTCGCTCCACATCGTTATCATTGAAGCGACGATCTTCTAAAACATTTTATTGATGCAAACATCAACTTCGAAATAAGGACACAAGCTGTGATTACAAATAAAGTTTTTAAATTTTTCCTGTTTTTGAATATGCTAGTAGTGATGGCAAGAGGATGGAACCATTCTTCCTTGTTGAAAAATGATGTTAACTAATCAAGAAGTTTATTAATGTTTATTTTAGCATACAATTCCGCAAAACAGAAATTGTCGCTAAAGAAAAGTAAATAATCCTGTCGTGTTTTTAAATATTCAATTGTTCTCCAATTTGGGGATTTAAAATTTTTACCTTTCCAAAAAATTTAAAAATTTTTCTTTGGGTTAAAGAGTGTTTTAATTATAATGTACTTTATTCATGAAACTTTATATCAATGTATTAATTATATGTACCTTTATGTCAACCATTTAAGGTCAAAATCTAGTAAATGAAAGGTGCCTACAGATTTATGAAATTCAAGATATAAATTCTTTCAATGATGCTCCTTAACAATACCTTTGTTTGATAGGGTGTAAAGGGGCTAACATTTTTGTTAAACTCAATCAAAAATGTTTTGAACTTTCATTTTCTACAAAATATGAAGGAAATCTCAAATCTCAATTCCATTTTTCACCAATGGAATATATCTAAAATGCTTACAGTCTCTCCAAAAACAGCATCAAACAAGCTCTTGACCTCCTCTTTAAAATGATGTCAAATTGAATTTAGGTATTTGTATTACTTTTCTCATGATTTGATAGAGAATATCAAGAAACTGTTTCATTTTCTACATAATTCCTCCAAAGTTGTAAAGTACCAAAAAAATTAAATTTTTAATGTAATGGTTCTAACATCAAAAAGACCCTATGGAATCATTTACTAGATCACTATCTCTAAGATGTCTTTAATAGTAATCAAAGTACTGAAGTACTGACGGGAGTTGATTTTATCGATTATCATTTATTTTAAAATCAACTTATCTTGCGTGGCAAGTAGTTTCTAGTCTGTATTTAAATTACGCACTTTTTTTATAATATGAATTTTAATTAGACTTTTCAGACAAGAATTTAGAGAAACCCGATATAAATCGTGTTGTGTAATATTTAAAGATAGATTTAAAACTATGTATCAGTAATCGAAACAATTCTAAAAATTGTATGGATCCAAGCACTATTGATATTGAACTCCAGTCTCGTTCAACCCGACGCTCAGCTGTCTCCGTTAATATCCGACAAGCAAGAGAGCCTCTCTGTTTGTAGGAGATTTACGGAAAGCCAAGCGTTTGGTTGAACGAGACTTATATTAAACTCTGGCGTAGGAATACATGAGACTACAAAAATATCTAAATTGTTCGTATTATATAAAATCTGGCTATTTTCAAAGTGTTTATAGATAAGTTTCCTTGAAAATCAATACTTCAGCATACATTACATCGAATTTTTCTATTATATTCAAGAGCTAAGACTTGTCAGCGGTGATGATTTGTGCTTAGGTCCAAACACTGTTTCACTTTCGGTTTTCCAGAGTAACTGCATAGGAGAGTTGATTAAAATCAACTCCCAAAAATGTGGAAAGGAAGACGAATCACTTTCAAGCTCTATCATTACCATTCATGTCATTCATAATTCTTGAAGCAATTCAGTTTCATGGCATTAAATGATGCTAGATATACTTTTAATTATAAAGTATGTCTTAGTCAGATTTTTTTTTTTTTTTTTTTTTTTTTTTTTTTTGGGGGGGGGGGGGGGTTCATGATAAATAGAATATGGAATCTTGTATATTAACTATGTACATCTTACAAAAAGGATAGCCATCTGTTCTGACATTAGCAGTACATGAAACAATTTTATAAATTTTGGAATTTTTTTTATTTTTATTATTTTATTTTTGTATATTCATAATTACAAAACTTACATACAAGCAAGATATTTTTTTAACATTTCAATTTGTACTTAATGAATAGCACAGACCTGAAAAATTATCTCAACTGATTCCCCATTTTGTTTAAATTTCGACATTGATCTACACAGGTTTTGCTTCCAGTTTAACAGCTTTCATTAGAATAAAATTAATAATTTCAGACATTGTTTTGATGACATTTCTTTTAAAAATTCAGCTCTGCAGAGCATGCAAATCTCTTTTATAACGCCCAATCTTGAACCAAAGACTGGTGTTGACAGATTTAGTTGAATATTAGGGTAGCCTTCTTCTCTGGCTCTCATGAATTAGGTTTCTCGTAGTTGACACTGAAGGATGGATCTGTTGGGAAAATCTTCTGACACTGTGTCATCAATCTCTTTAACGCCTGTAACAAAACAACTGTCAACAGTACTGTGGTTCATAGGAACGTAACATACAACTTTGTTACATTGACACATCAAAAAAGAGTAGCATTTAAAAATATTAAATCTTTGATTTACAGTCAAACTTTGTTATCTTGTACTAGAATGGGACTGGTTAAAACTTCGAGATATCCGAGTTTTTGAGATATCGAAGGTAAAATACTTAAAGCATAAGTGGCTGGGACTTACAAATCACTTTATGACATATCCATTGTATTCAAGATATTGGTGTTTGAGATATTGAAGTTCAACTGTATTTATAAAACAGCTGAAATGAGTTTTATTATGTACATAATGGTGACCAATAAGATTAATGAAACACTATGTAGTTTCAAGTAATTGTTGCACTATCATATTTTAAAGAATTGTACAATCAACTTCATTTGTGAGTTTATCCAGTTTACAAAACTCAGCCCTAGAATACCAAATGTCCTGTATTTTTCCTTATCTATTTTCGATTTGATATCGTATGATATAACTAAGAAAAAAATAACAATCTATTATAATAATATTTTAAAATTATTTAGGCATATTAAAAATTATTCACAATTGTTTCATTTTCCAAAAATTTGCAACACGTGAAAATAAAACACCCCAAAAATTGTATACGGTACATAGTGCTAACAATGATGCACATGTGAACTTTAATACGGAAATGTTGTAAGTTGCCTGCATTGCTACTGACTGATTTACCTGTATGTACTTCCTCTGTGTCTCGTCATTGAGCACATGAGCTATGTGTCGGGATGAGATTTTTGCACGCCCTGTACTAGCGTGAATTCCCACCATGGTTACTCCAATGGGCCAGGGCGAGTTTCCGATTAAAGCAATGTGCTGTACTGATACAATGTCACCGTATCGTGCATCAAATAATCGAGATGCGACTCTTCTCCTAGTAGTAGAGCAAAAGTATTGAAAAATTCTTTCTCAAGGCTTCTAAAGTTTTGATGGGTCTTTTCGATTGATTCCAGTTGAGAAAAAAATGCTTTGTCTTCTACGTCCTCCGAGAAAGAACGAGACTCATTTTTATTTTGCATACTCAATGTTTTAAATTCTTCGTTCGGATCGATAGCGCTTGATGGATTATCAAGTATTCTATGTCTTGCTCCTTCAAGAGCCTGTCGGAGATTTACAAGGGACGGACACTTCAGTAGACCCCTCCAGCCTTCTCCGTACAACTCCGACAGATTCATAAATATCGACTCGCGGGCTTCTTCGTCCAACTTGCCATGAAAAATATTGTTTTCCCTCACAAAATAGTTGGGACAGAAACCATTGTCCACCCACGCAATTAGTCGCTTGAAACAGATCTCAATACAGGATACCAAACGCTCTTTTCTCCAAAAATCTTTTGGAGTCTCTTCGATGGTCCAGAACATCAAAGTTTTCATGAAATAAGAACACATAACTTCCCATTTATCACGAAATCCTTCCTTTACCAAAAGCTTAAAAATCCCATAAACAATTAACTGGGTATCATTAAAAGTATAAACCAGTCTTTTTCGGCAACTGAAAAAGACAATCTCCATACCATAGGATCAAATGTCCAGTGTCCGTGATTGTCGACGATCTTGGAACCAATTGCTACCAAATGACATCCCTTTTTGTATATGTCTTTTATAAGGTGACGATCCGGCCAGCCATGAGGTCTTTTTCTATGGTACCATTCCATGGCGTCTGACGGCCAGTGCGAACATTCCAGACAGTACGCGTCATCTTCCTCCGTTCCATTTGGCGACACTCTCATGACACAAGGCCCGTGGAGCTCCTCATCCTCCTGAACAAAAGTCGATATGTAAGCGAAGCTTGATACGTACAATTTCCCGTTAACTGGTACCACTGCTGCATCTAAATTCTGTCCCGATTTATTTGGAGTCACCAGTACAAGTTTCACATACCCTTTTGGAATTGATGAAGACTTTTCCATTTTTACAGCACAAAATCTGCTCGGAATATCTTCTGGATGTTCCGATGCAAGTGTTTTCTTGTCAACATACATTCTATCAACATCAGTACCATTCATTCGGAAACCCTCAGACCAACTTCCGGTCAAAATAACTTCTACATTTCTCCCGTAGTGATGAATTTTTGACAGAATATCGTCTACTCGTCTGTTCAGTCTCTGAACTGGTAGATATCCAACAGCATTGAATAAGCTACCCGCTAAAAGATCACATAAGTCTCTATCGTCGCTCCACATAGTTATCATTGAAGCGACGATCTTCTAAAACAAATACATGTCATTGATGCAGACATCCACTTCAAAATAAAGACACAAGCTGTGATTACAAAATACCTTTTAAATTTTTCCTGTTTTTTTAATATGCTCGTGGTGATGGCAAGAGGATGAAACCATTCTTCCTTGTTGAAAAATGATGTTAACTAATTAAGAAGTTAATTAACGTTTATTTTAGCACATAATTCCGCAGAACAGGAACTGTCGCTAAAGAAATAGTGAATAATCATGCCGTGTTTTTTTTAAATACCATTTGTTCTCCATTTGCTTTATTTACACATGTATAAGTTAATAGTTTAAAATTACTTTTGTTGTGAAGAAAATCTCCGTCTTACAACCAATCAACCGATTCCCCTTAGGCATTCAACAAGCATTCAATTGCTAGCAACCCATCTATATATTTTTTTTAATCTTATCTATATTAAAGGGACTTTAATTTGATTTGAGATCAAACATTTTAATTTTATTTTCAGGTATAAAATGGTTTACTGGTGTATTTTGAATGATTGACCAAAATGTTGAATGTTAAAGTTAAGTTACAAGCGAAATACAGAGGTATTAAATCATTGTATTGTAAACAAAGCACGAGTCTTATGTTTGTTTACAAATAATGTAATGTAGAGAATTACCATTACTTTGACAAAATGACTCGTGGAAAACAATATAAAATAATTCAATGTGTTCATAAATACTATTATTAACAAAAAGAGCAATATTTGATTGAAACTTATACCAATACAACCTATATAACAAAACTCGAGCTTTGTTTACAAAACAAAGAATTCTGAATACTTTATCTTGCTTGTAACTCAATATTTGACATTCATTATGAATTCCTATACATTGTATTTATCATTCTAAACATAATAAATGGAAAAACAAAATTTGAAAATGTTAATCTAAAATCGTGTCTAGGTCCCTTTGAACAATTAATCAATATACCTGTAAATCGACCAATTATCCAATAAAACATTTTATCAGGTGGTATGAGACACCTCAATGTTGTGACCTGATATTAATTAAAATGAATAATAAAGTATGATTTCATAAATAGTTTCTTTCCCAAAATTGTTACCTAACAACATAGCGCAATAGGTTATTGGGTTCAAACAAATCTGTAAGTTGTTGGGGGAAATGTGGGGAATAATATTTTTTTTACCTTTAGGCAATGCTGGCTCTAATGCGTGATTTCAATTTCCGACATCAACTTCCGTTTTTAACAAATATATTATAGAAACAGAGACATGTAATAAATTCTCCAAGTAGTTTCGTTATTACTGACCACATAAAACAATCTAGCCTTTGTACACACATATATATATATATATATAGCAATATGTATTTACACAATCAAATTTTCACAACATACATGAATGAAATTTTTAAAAAGCGCCACATATACTCAAGTAACGTATTTTATCTCCCTTAAAATAGGTAAAACAATTATCAATGGAAAAAATACTATAGCTCAGTCCACTCACTACAAATAAACATTCTGTTAAGCGTTATTATACTCAATGAGTGCGCTGCGTCGCTATTACGAATAATAAGATAACATTAGAAGATTGCCTAAATGGACTACTAGTAAGCCGGTTAAACGGATGCTTTTGAAATCGAGTCTAATATGGATTGGGAAGAATTTATGACACATACGTAAAGGCACTCACAACAAAGACACCACAAAAAAGGGAAAAGTAACCTCAATCAGATGATTTTGAAATGGCCAAAGTTAGAAGCTTATGTTAACTAATCCAAGTCCATGTACTACAACAATTTTGTGCACACATCAAGAAGACCTGCATGTGGCTTCGATCACGACCATCATCAAATCTCAACGATTCATATTTTTCACCATAGTGTCTTTTACTAATTAACAATTTTTAATTGTCAATGATTATGGGTCATTGACAATTTAAAATTGTTCATTAGTAAAAGACAATAGTAAGGACATCACATCAGGAGTCTTAACTGCAAAGCAAAGTATAACAGAGGCGCTTGGGCCGAGTCCCACTCGTCACAGCGACTATGCCGCCATGTCAACATTTTCTTGTGCCAGTAGGCATAATAAAAATGACGCAGTGCTTCGTTATGTTGGTCCAATTTTACGTCACACACACCCAACATTAAATATATAAGGTGAAGAGCAGACTTGTGTGCAAAGGAAAGACAATCTGAAAGTTCTATTTCCAAAATTTTCACTTTGTTGAAATCGTATTTTTGGGCGAAACACATTGCCTTCAGAAAGATGGCGTATGGGGGTGGCGGGATAGACACTCTTGCCGAAGTACTTTTCACAAGCAGTATTTCCAGTCCTATTTCTTTTGGATATACTGGCATCGCTCGAAATATCTCAAAATCGTAGGAGATACCCATGGACGCCTTTTCCATTTTCGTCAAATTTCCATTACAGAAGTTTTCCTTGTATGCTTCCTCTGTATCATTCGGATAGCGTGAACTGATGTAAAGAATACCTTGATCGTTCTCAATTGTGCTTTCGTATTGTCGGATGAATTTTAGAGCTTTAGTGTAGTCTCCCATGCAATAGTGCGCCGTTGCTAGCGATAGCCTTCCTCTGCTGATATCGGCAGAGCAGGTTTCTTCCAATAAACCTAGGGCTCGTCTGATTTGTCGATACCGAAAACGAGCGCACCTGCTAGGGTCATTCAGACCTTTGCATAGGAAGATTAAAGCAATGTGCTGTAAGACTCTGTACTGATACAATGTTACGGTATCGTGCATCAAATAATCGAGATGCGACTCTTTTCCTAATAATAGAGCAATAGTGTTGAAAAACTCTCTCTCAAGGCTTCTAAAGTTTGGATGGGCGTTTTCGATTGATTCCAGTTGAGAAAAAAATGCTTTGTCTTCTACGTCCTCCGAGAAAGAACGAGAATCATTTTTATTTTGTATACTCAATGTTTTAAATTCTTCGTTCGGATCGATAGCGCTTGATGGACTATCAAGTATTCTATGTCTTGCTCCTTCAAGGGCCTGTCGGAGATTTTCAAGGGACGGACACCTCAGTAGACCCCTCCAGCCTTCTCCGTACAACTCCGACAGATTCATAAATATCGACTCGCGTGCCTTTTCGTGCAACTTGCCATGGAACATATTGTTTTCCCTTACAAAATAGTTGGGACAGAAGCCATTGTCCACCCACGCAATTAGTCGCTTGAAACAGATCTCAATACAGGACACCAAACGCTCTTTTCTCCAAAGATCTTTTGGAGTCTCTTCGATGGTCCAGAACATCAAAGTTTTCATGAAATAAGAACACATAACTTCCCATTCATCACGAAATCCTTCCTTTACCAAAAGCTTAAAAATCCCATAAACAATAAACTGGGTATCATTAAAAGTATAAACCAGTCTTTTCTCGGCAACTGAGAAAGACAATCTCCATACCATAGGATCAAATGTCCAGCTTCCATTGTCGACCATCTTGGAACCAATTGCTACCAAATGACATCCCTTTTTGTATATGTCTTTTATAAGGTGACGATCCGGCCAGTCATGGGGTCTTTTTCTATGGTACCATTCCATTGCGTCTGACGGCCAATGAGAACATTTCATGCAATGCGCGTCATCTTGCTCCGTTCCAAGTTGCGACTTTCTCCTGACACAAGGCCCGTGGGGTTCCTCATCCTCCTGAACAAAAGTCGATATGTAAGCGGAGCTGGATACATACAATTTCCCGCCAACTGGTACCACTGCTGCATCTAAATTCTGTCCCGATTTATTTGGAGTCATCAATACAAGTTTCACATACCCTTTTGGAATTGATGAAGACTTTTCCATTTTTACAGCACAAAATCTGCTCGGAATATCTTCTGGATGTTCCGATGCAAGTGTTTTCTTATCAACATACATTCTATCAACATCAGTACCATTCATTCGGAAACCCTCAGACCAACTTCCGGTCAAAATAACTTCTACATTTCTCCCGTAGTGATGAATTTTTGACAGAATATCGTCTACTCGTCTGTTCAGTCTCTGAACTGGTAGATATCCAACAGCATTGATTAAGCTGCCCGCTAAAAGATCACATAAGTCTCTATCGTCGCTCCACATAGTTATCATTGAAGCGACGATCTTCTAAAAGAAATACATGTCATTGATGCAGACATCAACTTCGAAATAAAGACACAAGCTGTGATTACAAATATACCTTTTAAATTCTTCCTGTTTTTTTAATATGCTCGTGGTGATGGCAAGAGGATGAAATCATTCTTCCTGGTTGAAAAATGATGTTAACTAATTAAGAAGTTAATTAACGTTTATTTTAGCACATAATTCCGCAAAACAGGAACTGTCGCTAAAGAAATAGTAAATAATCCTGCCGTGTTTTTAAAATACCATTTGTTCTCCAATTGCTTTATTTATACATGTATAAGTTAAGAGTTTAAAATTACTTTTGTTGTGAAGTAAATCTCCGCCTTACAACCAATCAACCGATTCCCCTTAGGCATTCAACAAGCATTCAATTGCTAGCAACCCATCTATATATATTTTTATCTAATCTATATTAAAGGGACTTAGACACGATTTGAGATCAAAATTTTTAATTTTATTTTTTATGTATAAAATGGTTTACTGGTGTATTTTGAATGATTGACCAAAATGTTGAATGTTAAAGTCAAGTTACAAACGAAATACAGAGGTATTAAATCATTGTATTGTAAACAAAGCTCGAGTCTTATGCTTGTTTACAAATAATGTAATGTAGAGAATTACCATTTCTTTGACAACCTATATGTAAACAATAACAAAACTCGAGCTTTGTTTACAAAATAAAGAATTCTTAACTCTGTATCTTGCTTGTAACTCAATATTTGACATTCAAATTTGACATAGCATTATGAATTCCTATATTTATCATTCTAAACATTATAAATGGAAAAACAAAATTTGAAAATTTTAATCTAAAATCGTGTCTAGGTCCCTTTATACAATTAATCAATATACCGGTAAATCGACCAATTATTCAATAAAACATTTCATCAGGTGGTATGAGACACCTCAATGTTGTGACCTAATATTAATTAAATAAATATTAAAATAAAGTATGATTTCGAAAATAGTTTCTTTCCCAAAATTGTTACCTAACAATATAGCACAGTAGGTTATTGGGTTCAAACGAATCTGTGAGTTATGAGTTCGAATCCCTTTGGTGATTAAATTTTTTTTACCTTTCCAAAAATTTTAAAAACGTTTTCTCTGGGTTAAATATTATAAAACATGAAAATTCTAAATCGATGAAAGTATTTTAATTATAATGTACTTAATACATGAAACTTTTTATCAATGTATTAATTACATGTACTTTTATGTCAACCATTTAAGGTCAAAAGCAAGTAACTGAAAGGTGACTACCGGTTAAGATTTATGAAATTCAAGATATGAATTCTTTCAATTATGCTTCATAACAATGATTTTGTTCGATAGGGTGCACCGGGGCTTAGACTTCTGTTTAAAACAATCAAAAATGTTTTAAACTTTCATTTACTACAAAATATGAAGGAAATAATTAACAAATCTCAAATTCCATTTTTGACTAATGGAATATACCTAAAATGCTTAGAATCTCTCCAAAAACAGCATCAAATAAGCTCTTGACCTCCTCTTTAAAATGATGTCAAATTGAGATTAGGTATTGGTATTACTTTTCTCATTATTTGATAGAGAATATCAAGAAACTGTTTCATTTTCTTCATAATTCCTCCAAAGTTGTAAAGTACCGTAAAATTTTAATTTTTAATGCAATGGTACTAACATCAAAAAGACCCTCTGGTATCATTTACTAGATCCCTATCTCTAAGATGTCTACTAGAAGGGTCTTTAATAGTACATATGTGGTAAGGAAGACTAATGACTTTCAAGCTCTATCATTACCATTCATGTCATTCATAGTTCTTGAAGCAATTCAGTTTCATGGCATTAAATGAAAAGAACATATTCTCTCAATGATGCTAGATATACTTTTAATTATAAAGTATGTCTTCGTCAGAGGTTTCTGGGGTTTTTTTTCAAGATACATAGAATATGGAACCTTGTATATTAACTATTTACATCTTACAAAAAGGATAGCCATCTGTTCTTACATTAGCAGTATATTAAACAGTTTTATAACTTTTGGAATTTTTTTATTTCCATTATTTCATTTTTGCATATTCATAATTACAAAACTTTCATACAAACAAGATTTTTTTTTACATTTAATTTTTACTTAAAGAATAGCACAGACTTTCCAAATTATCTCAACTGATTGCTCAGTTTTGTTTAAATTTCGACATTGATCTACACCAGTTTTGCTTCCAGTTTAACAGCTTTCATTAGAATAAAATTAATATTTTCACAGACATTGTTTTGGTGATATTTCTTTAAAAAATTCTAGATCTGCAGGGCATGCAAATCTCTATTACAATGCACAATCTTGAGCAAAGACTGGTGTTGATAAATTTAGTTGAATATTAGGGTAACCTTCTTCTCTGGCTCTCATGAATTAGGTCTCTCGTAGTTGACACTGAAGGATGGATCTGTTGGGAAAATCTTCTGACACTGTGTCATCAATCTCTTTAATGCCTGTAACAAAACAACTGTCAACAGTACTGTGGTTCATAGGAACGTAACATACAACTTTGTTACCTTGTTACATCAAAAATGAATAGCATTTAAAAATATTAAATCTTTGATTTACAGTCAAACTTTGTTATCTTGTACTTGATGGGACTGGTTAAAACTTCGAGATATCCGAGTTTTTGAGATATCGAAGGTAAAATACTTAAAACATACCGGTAAGTGGCTGGGACTTACAAATCACTTTGACATATCCATTGTATTCAAGATATTGGTGTTTGAGATATTGAAGTTCAACCGTATTTATAAAACAGCTGAAATGAGTTTTATTATGTACATAATGGTGACCAATAAGATTAATGAAACACTATGTAGTTTCAAGTAATTGTTGCACTATCATATTTTAAAGAATTGTACAATCAACTTTATTTGTGAGTTTATCCAGTTTACATAAAAACTTGATTGCTCAGCCCTAGAATACCAAATGCCCTGTATTTTTCATTATCTATTTTCTATTTGATATCGTATGATATAACTAAGCAAAAAAATAACAATATTTTATAATAATATTTTAAAATTATTTTGGCAAATTAAAAATTATTCACAATTGTTTCATTTTCCAAAAACTTGCAACACGTTAAAAGAAAACACCCCAAAAATTGTATGTACGGTACATAGTGCTAACAATGATGCACAGGTGAACTTTATTACGGAAAGTTGTAAGACACCGGCATTGTTACTGATTGATTTACCTGTATGTACTTCCTCTGTGTCTCGTCATTGAGCACATGAGCTATGTGTCGGGATGAGATTTTTTCACGCCCTGTACGAGCGTGAATTCCCACCATGGTTACTCCAATGGGCCAGGGCGAGTTTCCGATGGCCATCTCCAGGTAAGCGTCATTGGCCTGAAAATACAATTATACATAGGCATATCTTCCTTCAACTCAGAAGAAACTCAAATGATTGCATGCAACTGAAAAGATGAGGACCTTAAGAAGAATGTATGAATATTCTTAATTTCTGAGTTATCCATTTTTTCTGAGGGATGTAAGACAATCATGTACAGGATATATTCAGTTATAATTTAATAGTTAATAATGTAGGATTTAAGAACTTGGCTTATATATAGTATGCTCAAAAGTAGCAAAGAAAAAAAATCTACCATGATTAAGATTGTAGTGTATAAATTTGATTTGTTATTGACATGTGACTGGCATGTGTCAAAAATATCAAATAGTTCAGGCTAAAATTGAAACACTGTCAATATCAAGTTGGCACTACAACCATTTGAGTCAGCTGATACTCATAATTGGAAGTAAAACTAAATGTGTATTTCTATATTATGGATGACACGAGTATGATATCATCTACTGTGGTTTCATCAATATTCGTTGAATACCAATTTTCGTGGATTTCGTTGTTAAGTTGATCGGATCAACTTAACAACGAGTTGATCCCATACCTGTTAACCCTCCCGCATTGCGCGGGAGACTCCCGCAAAACGGCCTAAAAATCTAAGATCCCCCGCATCCAACCTATCTCCCGCGCGGGAGACAAATTTCTCCCGCAATCGTATTTGTCTCCCCCATATCCCCCCCCCCCCAAAAAAAATTCTGAATCTTTACATGCAAATTTCAACAACCACTGCGGGTTTTTCTCTGATTTTGAGCTCAAAAGCTGCTGTGTAGCTTGAATATATCAAAATCAATCCAGGTACTGTCTACAGTGATCATAGTATGACATGTTATAGTCCAGTTTACTTTTTACGATTACTTCCGGTTTTGTCTTAAATCAGTTACGTATTTAGTTATGCACAGGCCTTATAAAAATATAGGTAAAAACTTAAAACATCTTGATTTTACTCTGTAACACCAAAGAAAACAATACACAGCCAGTGGTGTCATTTAACAGGTGCACAGGTAAAGCACCCAAGCTACGTGCAGTGAGTCGTGACTGTCTGGCCAGCACAGTCGGTAAAAATCAAAGGGAGTTTGGAACACTGAGTGTTTATACAAGCTACCGATAAAAGTGAAGCTCGAGGAAAAAGTGTAAAAGCATTTCACAAAGGTTTTTAAAGTTTATAGTACCGGTACTATGAATTACAGGGATGCTATAGACATTACAACAGAGATCATTTTTAAAGATACTGGAGAAATACATGTTGTTTTGTGAATTAAAAATCTATCCTATATATAAGGCAAACAATAATTTTAATGAATAATATTTACTGGTATTTTCTTAATTGGGTTTCATTGCAAATTCAAAATACGCAAAATTAATTTTCTGTGTTTACCCTAGATGTCAGCATGCAGTGATGGTTCAATACTGAACAATAAGAAGACTTAAAATAAAAAGTGGCACTATTGACTTCTTGTATTGTACCATGCAAACAAAATACTAGTTTTCTGAACATGTACAGCAACACAAGTTGTAATTGCACACTGGTAGTCATAGAAATAATAAAATTTAAATTGATTGCAAATGCATTAATAACAATGGGAAATAAGGTATCTAACAGTATTTTAATATATATTTGCATTTCACGTGAAAAAACGTCGTTTACACAAAATCTCCCCCTTAGCCAAGTTGGTAAGGGGGAGATTCTCCCACATAGCAGCTTTGAAAGGTTAACAGGTATGTGATCCACAAAATTAAATGTTCATTGAAATGCAATTTCTATGAACATTTTGTATTGATTGGGTCATTGGCCACGAATTTACGAATCCCTGAAACTGTGTTTTTCACTTTATCCACGAAATTGATACCCTTGAATATTAATGAAACTACAGTATCATCTATTCATGATGATTGGCCTTTATGGCTCACATACCTTGAGATAGTCTCTGTGCATCAAATGATAAACAATGATCACCATGGCGTCCAAAATGTCTTCATCAATGGTCTGTAGAAAAGAGAGCAACTGTGTTACACAGGGTAAATCAGGCAAAAATTTAGTGTCAAAGCCACACTTACCTAATTTTGTAGGATACGGACCAAAACCAAAATATCGCTTATATTTCAAGACAGTTAACATGTATATCATTTATCCTGCAACATAATATTACTACTGAAGCTTTAGACGAGCAAATTTTGACATATTTTGATGCATATCTAATTTAAAATCATGTATATCATTTATCCTGCAACATAATATTACTACTGAAGCTTTAGACGAGCAAATTTTGACATATTTTGATGCATATCTAATTTAAAATCATGACGCCATGGCGAAAACGAAGCAATTAAGATGATGTCACGATGCATTTGAATGTCAGATAAACGCACAAGGCCACACTGGGGCATTGACAGGATAAATTGTAAAGTGTAATAACACTGCTGTACATTAATACCTTGTGTTTGAGTTTTCTGAACAAGGGCTTGAGATAGCTGACAGTCTGAGTGTGGATAGCACTGGCCTCCTTCCCTTTCAGTGTCCGTTTTTCTTCCTCCGGCCTCTGATTCAAGTTTTGTCCCCACATTTTCAATAAGTACTGCAATGTCCATCAGATCGATTACTTTCATACACAATTAAAAAGATGCAAAACTTGGTATCTCTACTAATCACAGTTTGGGTAAGAAAGTTGCGTAGAACTTACCTTAAGAAATCTTAGAATAATATCACAGTTTTTCTCAGAATCTCCCTTTCCAATTTCTTCTTTCATTGTCTGGAAAAAGTAAATACAAATTGTGACATTTGCAGCTTTTTACACACAAGAATATAAGTACCACGAAAAAATATTTTAATTATTAGGGTAATTCATAATAACTTGAGCTTTGTTTACAGTTTCAAAAAGTAAATTTAGACATCGAAAGCAATTCTGTAAAACATATACAGGCACATGTATTATCATTTTCTTTCCTTTTGCCAACCAAATCATTCTTCGTCTTTGGCAGCTGAATTTGGATGACTTCTAATGTATGATATAATTCCATAAGCTGATAAAAAGGTAATTATCCAATGCATATATATCCTGTGTTGTGCTATAACTTGTTGTAAACTACTTAACTGAGTATCTTCCACTGTAGGAATCGTTTGACTGACCAGTAACAGTTCTAACATTCATACACTTTCTACAGCTGCTGTGCATTGCTGGATGTACATGTAAGATACTAACCTGGGTATTTTTAAACCACTACTGAGTAATCATGAGTTGTTAACAATGAACCAATTATCTGCCACTTTAGCACCATCAACTGATGCAAACATCTAACTTGTATATCTTCCATCAAACTGCCATCAGCTGATGTGAACAACTAACCTGAATATCTTCTGCCAAACTCATTATCATCTAATGTGAACAAGTAAGCCTGAATATTTTCCTTGTACATACCTCTGTAAGGCTAAGCTGATGTGAACAACAACTAGTCACCATACCTCTACCAGCTGCCATCATCTGCAGTGAACTACTGACCTGGATGTCTTCCACTGTGGTGCCGTCATCTTTGATGGAAACATCGTTGGACCTCTTGCCTCCCTCCCCAGACGTGGCGGCCTCAACCATCTCCTTTAAATAATCTTCATCTACCTTGTCCATAGCCGCCTTGAACTCATTTCTGAATCCCTCCTGTTATAGAAAGCACAGTTCGTAAATCATGACAGTCTCTGTAGATAATACAAGTGACTTACAGTTACGCATACATGCAGATACCTTGTAGAAGTATAAATAAAACAGATTTTTATAAAATGACTGTTTGTCACCTCTCTAGCATCTGGCTCATCTGTTTCCAGTTTTTTCAACCGCAAATAGCACTCGTAATCGCTCTCACCAAACAGTCGTATCGGCTCATTTCTGTCACGAAGTCTCCTGATCACCTAGAGAAATTCAATTTTCCATTTTTTGAAACAGAAAAAAATATCAAATATAAAAGTTAATCCAAGTTATTAAGAAACATTTCTAATATTTTTATGAAAATTACTTTTTGGATTGCACTAACCTCTTTTCTAAGCATCTGAGGAGTTTTTTCTTCTGTTTGCTCTGGTGTATCTGTTTTCGTCTCTTTTTTCTGAAGAATTACAGAAAAAATATATGTACAGTCTAGTCGGGACTCCGAAAACAGAGTCTTCTGCTCCATCATGCATTGTGGTAAAATGGCGTTTCTAATTTAAATAAAGTGCGAGTTCTGTCCCTTAGTTCTAATAAAACCTCTTAAATTGACCAAAAACATGCGAAATATTAATTAACAATTAATAAACTCAGTTTACTAGAGTGGACCCAAAGTAAACCCAGAGAGGACACAGAGAGTAAACCCCTTTCAGAAGTATACCCCTCGAAGCAGACGCTACATGTGTATTCGGAATATACAAGGGGCAGGAATTTCAGATAGTAAGACGGTAAGATAAAAGACGGGTCTGCTTAACACTTCAGTTCGTACAGCTGACCCCAAAAGCAATTCCTGAGTAAACCCAAAGTAAACCCAATAAACCCGAAGGAAACTCCCAGTGGACCCAAATTTTAAAAAAGTAAACCCAGAGTAAACCTTAAGTAAACCCCAAAAGTAAACCCAGGTTTTAGTTGGGGTTTACTCTGGTGTTAGATTGGGTCTGATCAGTACTGTATATAGAACTAGATATGAGGCCTGTGAACTCGGTAACACACTACATAGTACTTAAGGGACATTCTATATAGTACTAGATATGAAGCATGTGAACTCAATGACACTCTAAATAGTACTAGATATGAAGCAATACAACTCAATGACACTCTGAATAGTACTAGATATGAGGCCTGTGAACTCATCAACACTCTATATACTGTATATAGGAAATATTTGCCCCGTTTTATTTTTGTTCCTTTTGCCCTTGTCCTCATGGATGAACTTAAGACTGGAAGAATTACAATGTTCATATTTCTCTTTTTAAACACAACTTTGTCTTGGCGAATTCAAGACGGGATCAAACCATACGCAAGTGATAAGGGCAAAGCAAAAATAACCCAGTATATAGAAGTACTTGATATAAGGCCTGTGAACTTAGTTACACACTATATGGTACTTAATATGAGGCCCACGACTTCAGTAACACACTATATAGTCCTTAATATAAGGCCTGTGATCTCATCAACACTCTATAATATACAACGTATGAGGCCTGTGACTTCATCGACACTCTATATTCACTGTAGTACTATATGTAGATAAGAGGCCCGTGATCTGAGTAACACATTGTATAGTACTTGATATGAGGTCCATTAACTCAGTAACACAATTGAACTTGATATGAGGCCTGTGACTTCATTGACACTCTATAAAGTATTAGATATGAGGTCAAGTGAACTCATCGATACGCAACGTAGTTCTAGATATGAGGCCCGTGAACTCAGTAACACTATATAGTACTTGATATGATGCCTGTGACTTCAGTATCACACTATACAGTACTTAAAACGACACTATATAGACCTAGATAGGAAGCATATGAACTCATTGACACAAACTCTAAAATGTTTGCAGAAATTCACTTTCGTTGACTCCTTTTCAGAGTACATCTATCATTATACCGAGCGCAGCGAGAGGCGGGCAAAGCCCGCCTCGCAAAGCGAGGATTAATGGTAACACGTATATATAAGAAAATCAGTGAAAAATGAAAGTTGAATCAGGGGTACTAAGGCCAAAAAAAATTTCTTCCAGCCCTGGGCGCCGCCATATTGGCAGCCATTTTGTTTTTAAAAAGTTAGTTCGATCATTGATTGACTGGTACTTATCAATGTTTATTGCCCCTATACTTGATTTAAATGTTCAATAAAAGGTAATTTGAATTAAAAGAAATAAAAGAGGACACCAAGATAAGTTTCAATAGTGCTTCAATCAAGAAACATGACTAGTTCTATGTATATCTTATCAAATTATCAGATTGAAATAAAAACATTAACATCAAGGAACTGATCTTTTAGATACTGAATAAAGTATTCAATTTTATTACCGCGGCATTTATATGAATTAAATTATTAACAATGAGAGAAGAAATTAAAAAAAAGTTCGGAATAATGTAACTCTCTTCGGCTATTTCTGAAGACAAAACGTGTACGTTTTACGTCTGAAACATGACGTCATAATGTAGACTGAGCACGCGACGTTTAGTTAAACTTTATCTAATGATCTGAGTAGGCAACCAGGCGGATCCTACTGTGTGCGTTTCAAATAAATTTTGTTCTACAAAAATCAAACTGCACTATGTGAAATCTGTGCTCGGTCCAACGGTCACACCGTTTACATATTATAATATTTATATTGATATAAATCCGCATTAATATGTTTCAAATGCTACAACTTTTGGTTAAGATGTTTTTCTATATGTCTATAGTTTGTAAGATTGATCCCAAAGAAGTTTTGGATATATTAAGGGATTACAGAATAAGTTGCTTACCAAAAGTTATTACATTTCATTTATTCTAATGCGGATTTATATCAAAAATTCAAAATCAAAAATTGTTATTTTTTGCACTTTAAATTTATATCCCATTTGGGCTATTATATCCAGAACTGGCTATTATATCCCGAACGGGCTATTATATCCTATTTGGGCGATTGGTCCCAACCTGTCTATACTTTTTCATGTTTATACAATTATCACATTATTTGTTAGAGAAATCTAAAATGTGAAAGTAAGTCTATGTTTAAGATTAAAATTGTGGAGCTAGCCGAAATGTAGGAATTTATATATAGTTGACCCACTATTTCCGGATATCTTATGGTGTCATCGTGAACCCTTTTGTGCCTTTTCCAATAATCTTCCTCTTCTTTTGCCGCCAAGTCTCCTCTTTTGAAGTATTTCTTATTTGGAGCCTAAACATAAAAAATCAATTGTATTTTTTCATCAGCTGATTTTCCAAAAAAAAAAAAGAAACATATTTCCTTTTATAACTCTTTAACATTGAATTCCATGGCATACTGTTATTATATTTATCTCACCAGAACATCTTTAGACTCTATCTTCTGTCTTTTTCTATTAATTTCTGCTTGTAAAAGAGCTTTAAAATCCATGTTTTCGCCAATTGATGTTTACAAACGTATGTAGTTCTCCTGTGTATGAGGTAAAAATCGTATCAACATTTTCTACAATTGTAGAAAACGTTGTTTCGATTGGTCAAACGTTTATCCAAAAATGAGGTCATCCAATCATATACATTGTATTAAAACGGTTTGGAAAATGTTAATTGAAAGTGCCCGTATAACGACAAAGATGCTACTCTACACGCTATTGTTATCATTTTATGTGACATCCCCTGTATTGGGGTTGATGAAAGTGTCAACTTACAATTTATGGAATATAATGTTTAACTGGGATGTTAGAAAATATAGAATAGCAAGAATGGTTAGTAGATTGATCTTTTTATCATACATGTACTTAGATTCTGCACCCGGGTAACCTCTTATAATTTTTTCAGCAAATTCTTCTTGCATACTAAGTAATGTTAAGCAATGCCTTTGGTTTATGCATCATTGTGCTGCAGACCGTGCTTATGTCATGGTTGCAATGTTTGCATTAAATAATTATTTTTGTAAATTGCAAATAATATTTGGTTTTTATACATACAGTAGAATTTTAGGAAAATAATTTTTGTTGTTGCATCATGTGTATAGGCCTAATCAGCTAATTGGATGGACGAACCATATTTACACGCAAATTCTGTGGAAAAAATTAGTACTAATGACATTCTTCTTGCAATTTAATACTGATATCGTCTCTTTAACTGCCTCAGCCTTCCTAACAAAACACGCTAACCAACCTTCTAAAATGAAGTATGTTAAATTACGTCGAAATCGAAAGTCGTCGTGTGTACATTTGCACCACCTCAATTTACGGGCTGGTAATGGTGTTTAAAAGAATATCTAAGGCAAGTTAAGTGACGATATTCAAAGTAAAATGTCCAAGGAAATCAAACGTTTCTACACAATGTGTTCAGAAACAAGATAAATCAGTCCAATACTAGAGCAATATTTTGTGTGCTGTAAATTGCAGTTTTTTACTATAGAAGGCATCGAGCTCCCAGGTCATTCATTCGAATTTTTTCAGACCGGGATCGAGCTACAGACTAATATTTTTTTTTATATAATGTACATGTATTCGTAAATATCTTCAAACATAAATTTATGTGCTATGTAGTAGTCACCAAGCAGTCATATTACCGGGGTATGTACCTTGCAGATAAAAAAGGAGCAGTTGGATATAATTGGATTCCAGGAGGTGAGATTTGACTCGAAGACTGGAAGGAATCAGGTGTCCGACCTCCAGAAGCTTTTACCGGAATACCAGTGGCTGTATGTCAGTAAAGCCAACGATGTGATGCAAAAAGAGAATGCTATACACAATGGATGGGAGGGGGAAGGTAACGGCTTATAAGTAAAACTTGTCATTTTATCTCAACATTTTGACTTTGAGAGAATCAAAAATGATAAAGTTAAGGTCAATCAATTAAAAATTCAAAAGGACAATCTTTTAGGGCTTTGCTCTTATTAACATTTGAAATTATATTAGGTTCTTACAGAATGTAACATTTTTTTAAATTTTTAATGATACATGTACATGTAGTATGAACATTATTAGGTTCATGAATCAGAAAGATGATACATATATCATGTAACTATATCAAAGTATATTTGCAGTATATGATCAATTATAAATAAAATATTTGCTTTTCAAACTTATTAAGAATGATTTTTTTTGTTTTATTCCTTTTTGATTAGGTATTGGAATTCTTAGTAGATATCCTATTGTAACAGCTAGCAGGAAAGTTGTTCCATACCAGCAGGGTCCAGATACAAACAGACGAGTAATAATCCACGCAAAAGTCCGAACAGACAATTCTGGGATCTTGGATGTTTTTGTAGTCCACTTCTCATATGTAAGAAAACAACAGTGTGAAAATGCTGATACCCTCTTGAAATTGCTTAGAGGTACGTGTTTATAAAAAGTAGATGCCTGTATATTAAGAATTCTATGCTACTCTGTGTCAACATTCATTGTCTTTTCTCCTCTTTAACTGTTCAGTCTTTTGAGTTCAACTCTGTATGCTATATCACATCAAATACCAGTACAAAAAAAATATGTACCGGTGTCATATAATATTTTGAACCCCGCGATATATTGAACCCGGGTTCAAAATATCGCTGCGATATATTGAACCCCCCCATAAAATATTGAACCCAGGTTCAATATTTTATGACCGCGATATTTTGAACCCCCCCCCTCTATTTTTCATTGGTATTGGAGAGGGGGTTCAAAATATTATGGCTGCGATATATTGAACCCCCCTCTATTTTTCATTGCTATTGGAGAGGGGGTTCAAAATATTATGGCTGCAATATTTTGAACCCCCCTCTATTTTTCCAATTCCCATTGGAGAGGGGGTTCAAAATATTATGGCGGCGATATTTTGAACCCCCCTCTATTTTTCATTGCATTTGGAGAGGGGGTTCAAAATATTATGGCCGCGATATTTTGAACCCTCCTCTATTTTTCATTGGTATTGGAGAGGGGGCTCAAAATATTATGGCAGCGATATTTTGAACCCCCCTCTATTTTTCATTGCTATTGGAGAGGGGGTTCAAAATATTATGGCGGCGATATTTTGAACCCCCTACCTTTTTCCAATTCCCATTGAAGAGGGGGTTCAAAATATTATGGCTGCGATATTTTGAACCCCCCTCTATTTTTCATTGGTATTGGAGAGGGGGTTCAAAATATTATGGCTGCGATATATTGAACCCCCCTCTATTTTTCATTGCTATTGGAGAGGGGGTTCAAAATATTATGGCCGCGATATTTTGAACCGCCCTCTATTTTTCCAATTCCCATTGGAGAGGGGGTTCAAAATATTATGGCTGCGATATATTGAATCCCCTACCTTTTTGCATGTATAGGAAGTAATTAATATAAACAAAAGGAAGACAAAATATGTTAAACTTACCATTTTATTCATATACAAAATGAAAGTTTACATAATTATACTTTATACAAATTATTGACTTTAGCAATGTTCTTGGTTAATTCCGTACAAGTTTTTATTTACAGATTCTTAAGTGATTTTATAATCATGTCTCTAAGTAGGCAATGGCAGACACCACATACCTTTCTTCCATGCTTATTTAAAAAAAAATAATTCCAAAACTGCACTTACTATGATTTCAATGTAATTTAATGAATTGATCAGTAGAAACTCACTTTATTAAGGTACACAACCTTTAGATTGGGCCAGTCCATTTGCAATTCCCAAATTGTATTACAAAACAGGGATACCATACAGGCTGATGTCAGCTATGAAGGGAGCCAATTAATGTTTACCTACCACCGGTGTGTATACGCAGTACACAGGTGTAAGCCCACTTTTCTCCCACCTGAGGACAACCATTTAGAGTAACCTCCAAGGATACCCTATTTTCTTGGTAACAAAAAGAAACACCAATTTAACAATATGATTTTCATTCATAATATGTTTTATTATAGACTGACAATAAAAGCACAATTATACCCCCCCCCCCTCCCATCTATCCCCCCCCCAAAAAAAAATTGAATTCTGTATATGCATGAAGTAAAGATTTGGGGGGGGGGGGGGGTTAAAAGCAATAAAAGAAGAGGGGGGGGGCATTATTATTTATAATTAAATTTCACAGCCATTAAATTTTGAAACCCCTAGATCTCCAATAGCCAGTGATAAGAAGGGTTTTCAATATATCGCAGCCATAATCTTATGAACCCCCTCTCCAAAGGGAATTGGAAATAAGTAGGGGGTTTAATATATCGCAGCCATAATATTTTGAACCCCTTCTCCAATAGCAATAAAAAATAGAGAGGGGTTCAAAATATCGCAGCCATAATATTTTGAACCCCCTCTTCAATGGGAATTGGAAATAGGTAGGGGGTTCAATATATCGCAGCCATAATATTTTGAACCCCCTCTCCAAGAGCAATAAAAAATGGAGGGGGGTTCAATATATCGCAGCCATAATATTTTGAACCCCCTCTCCAAAGGAAATTGGAAACAGTAGGGGGTTCAATATATCATGGCCATAATATTTTAACCCCCTCTCCAAAGGAAATTGGAAACAGTAGGGGGTTCAATATATCGCGGCCATAATATTTTGAACCCCCTCTCCAATGGGATTTGGAAATAGGTAGGGGGTTCAAAATATCGCAGCCATAATATTTTGAACCCCCTTACCAAAGGGAATTGGAAATAGGTAGGGGGTTCAATATATAGCAGCCATAATATTTTGAACCCCCTCTCCAAAGGAAATTGGAAACAGTACGGGGTTCAATATATCGCGGCCATAATATTTTGAACCCCCTCTCCAAGAGCAATAAAAAATGGAGGGGGGTTCAATATATCGCAGCCATAATATTTTGAACCCCCTCTCCAAAGGGAATTGGAAATAGGTAGGGGGTTCAATATATCGCAGCCATAATATTTTGAACCCCCTCTCCAAAGGAAATTGGAAACAGTAGGGGGTTCAATATATCGCAGCCATAATATTTTGAACCCCCTCTCCAATGGGAATTGGAAATAGGTAGGGGGTCCAAAATATCGCAGCCATAATATTTTGAACCCCCTCTCCAAATGAAATTGGAAACAGTAGGGGGTTCAATATATCGCGGCCGTAATATTTTGAACCCCCTCTCCAATAGCAATAAAAAATGGAAAGGGGTTCAAAATATCACAGCTATAATATTTTGAACCCCCTCTCCGATGGAAATTGGAAATAGGTAGGGGGTTCAATATATCGCAGCCATAATATTTTGAACCCCCTCTCCAATACCAATGAAAAATAGAGGGGGATTCAAAATATCGCAGCCATAATATTTTGAACCCCCTCTCCAATGGGAATTGGAAATAGGTAGGGATGTTCAAAATATCGCAGCCATAATATTTTGAACCCCCTCTCCAAAGGGAATTGGAAATAGGTAGGGGGTTCAATATATCGCAGCCATAATATTTTGAACCCCCTCTCCAAAGGAAATCGGAAACAGAGGGGGATTCAAAATATCGCTGCCATAATATTTTGAACCCCCTCTCCAATGGGAATTGGAAATAGGTAGGGGGTTCAAAATATCGCAGCCATAATATTTTGAACCCCCTCTCCAAAGGGAATTGGAAATAGGTAGGGGGTTCAATATATCGCAGCCATAATATTTTGAACCCCCTCTCCAAGAGTAATGAAAATTCGAGAGGGTTTCAAAATATCGCGGCCATAATATTTTGAACCCGGGGTTCAATATTTTATGGGGGGGTTCAATATATCGCAGCGATATTTTGAACCCGGGTTCATAATATCGCATAATATATTGAACCCGGGTTCAATATTTCGCGGTATCAAAATATTATATGACACCGGTAATGTGATATTTTCATGATTTTGAACTTTAATTTTATTTTGAAACAGTCAATAGGTCTTAGGTTTTATACCTTATGAATGCAATTTCTTTTGTTAGACCCACTTACAGAATGAAAAAAATTATCATGTAAATTAAAATTACCTACTACATGTATATACATATAAAACCAAGATTGTTTTAGTAACTGCAGATCTTTGCAAATTTTTATGGCACAAAGATACAAATCATTTCTGGAAATAAACATGTAATAAAACTATTTGCTTGATGTGGAAATTGTCTCTCAAATGCCATTTTCTTATAAAGCAATAATATGTAAAGTAGTTGGTTTTAAAGTCACTGCATGTCAATCATTTGTTTGATTGTATTTTTAACTACCAGACAGTAATATTTTTTAAATTTAATGAATATTTTTATGTCTTCCAGAGAGAAGCTTTCGGTATATTATCATTCTTGGAGATTTAAACATCTACAAAGATTACGAATGGCCTATAAAACTCCTGACATCTAAAAGCAAATTGGAGTTCAAAGGTTGTACTTCTCAGCTGGAGAGTTTCCGCAGAAGGAGGAAAACATTTTTTGATGCTTGGACAGAAGTTCATGAATCTGAAGAAGAAGAAGAAGAAGGATATACATTCAGCAATATGGTACAATAACAATAAACTTGAATTTGAAAATGTATTATGATTAGATTTATTTACATTCGTTGGTATCAATTTTTGTGTATTCAGTGAATTTAACAGTTCCAAGGATATAGAAAAGTTGTTGTTCATGATCCTAGTAATACAAAATGTTAATAGAAATTGCACTTCATTGAACATTAAATTGGTATTCAATGAACATTAATGAAACTACAGTAGAAGATCTAATTTTTAGATTTATGAAAACTTAAGATGAAATTTATTTTCCTTCTCAATACATGTAATACACAATATTCACAGTATATACAATTCTTTATAGTGACAATTTTTCTTTTTTATAATCTTGACTTTTCTTTTAGCCTTCTCCAGGTTTACATAGTCGACCAGATAGAATTATTGTGAATTCAAAGATCGAGGTGAAGTCTGTCACCCTCTCTGGTGATGGCTCCTTCTACAAAAATATGTACAGTTCCAGCATACGATTTCATCGGATGAAAGCCTTGATCCACCACTCATATCTCAGCTATAAGGGAGTAAAAGGTTATCCGTGCACTCAGGATTGTGGGCCAAACGGATCATGCCGATGTGGAATGTGTGTAAAGGGAGATAATTCTAATAACTGTGATTTACCAGACTGCCAAGAATGTAGCCATGACATCTTTCAGAATATTTTACTATACAGCTTTCTTTTTGTTATTGTATGTTTTCATTTGTTTTATGCTTTACTAACTATATTTATAAATGGAGCAGATTTTCGGAAGGAGGCTGTTTTTCAGATCCTCGGCTGTAATTGTTGTCTGTGTCATCCTGATAATTTTAAAATGCGGCACGCGCCCTCCAGAAATCGATTATACAGATGTTGCAGAAGGTGGCCTGTTTTTAGACTACCTCCATTTTATTTATTAATCATTTGTATCTTTATCTTAAGTTTAGCATTTTATAACTTTAATAAGGTATTTGAGAGATCTTTTAGTACTATCTCTCAAGTAATGGACGAAGAATACTTCCCTTCAGATCATCTTATGCTAAGTGCTGTGATATCTCTGTAACCATGGTAACCATAATGACATTTTAAATTCAAACATTCAAGTCCCAGTTTTTACATGTTGTGCAATATGCAATGTTTTAGTTTTGCTTTACATGTTTTGATTTTTACCCATTGTACATGTACATACATGTAGTATGGTGTTTTCTGGTACCTTGCCTCAACAAATTAAATGACAGGAGAGAGGTAATACAAGTATGTCTGAATTTTTATCATGTCCTGTATAACATGGTATATGTATATATAACCTCCATATTTACATAATGATTGATTGACTGGTGTGAGATATATTTGTATGAAGTATGAATAATTGTAAAAATGTATGTGGTATGCTTTTCTTCTTTTTCTGGCATGTTTAACATGTTTAAATTGCATCATAATTTGAAAGTTTTCTGTGATTTATGACAAAAATTGTCAATTCTTGTGTGCCATCTTAAAATTTTACAGAATGCAATAAAGATTATATTAAGCCGTACTGACTTCAAAGAATATAACCCAGGACCCAGCTAGGTAGGGACTGGTCATGTCTTTTCCATGCACACTTTATCATAAAAGTAGCTTTAGGTGCTTGTTCTAGAATAAATCAGTGGGAGGGACCAGGGTATGTACTGTCTGTTAGTTTCAATGGGAAATTGGTGATGCATGCAGATTTATACATTAATGACTTTTCTGTAAAAACTGTAAAAGGAGTAATTTTATTTACACCAAGATATTGGGAGAAATTTTACACTAGATACGATCAAGGTAGACTTGCAATTGCATACAATAACCCCGCATGTATGTTTACAAAAATTAAAACTTCAAAGTGGTATACCACACAACCATGTATTTAATACCTAAACATACATGTATTGTTTGCCAATTGAAAAGCACAGCGTAAATGACTACATTGTACCTTTGCAGTATTCCATCATTACGAAAAAAATTGTCATGAATAATTAAAATTCCAAAGCATTAATACTGAATACTTTTATGTTATACTGTGATAGATTTGATGGATGCTTCATTGGTGCTTATGATTCAGTGTGTTAAAAGACCAGATACAGAGGACATTAAAGTGTAGAAATATTTGTTGAAACAGCTAGTATTGTTTATACAATTAAAAAAATATAGGGTCAGTTTTCGATTTCGAAATGTGTGCATGCTACTTCAATGTCCAATGTACTAATATTGAATGTCATTCTTGTGACTTGTTTATGATTTAATTTCATTACATGTAATAAAATAAATAAATCATAAATAATACCCAGAAAGCTGAAAATTTCTGCTTCCAGTTTATGCCAACAAAGATCACTTTCCAAAAGGCCAATGCTGCCTCTTAGAGCTTCTGTAATGAACATTAATCAATAATTTTTTTTTTACTGTTGTTTTGTTTGTTTGTTTTTTCGGCTTTTGATCTGAATTATTGCAGTTGATTTTCATTGGAGTCATTAAAAGATACTCTCATCCTCACAACATCACTGGAGTTTGTGGGATGAGTCGACATGGGACCTTTGACATGAGGAATGAGATGCTCCATTTACACACATTTGTTTTAAATTTGAACTAGAAAACTATGTGACAGCGCGTAATAAAAATGATAACTACCAACAATCCCCACTTCTTTTTCATTTAATGAAGTTAACACGTACTGTTACAGTATGCAAAAATATCACGAATCCTCCGATGTGTGAATGCAGGCTTTCAATGACCTTACCCAGTCACTAAGGCCTCCTCAATTAATTTTAATACTTTTGTAGGACTTTGCAAAAAATTCATGTACCGGTAATTCTTCTATATTGATGACATGCAACAAATGAAAAGCATCGCAAAAGATTTTTACACCAATTTTCTTGTTAAACTCATGCTCTCCCCAAAAGATTACCAGTACATGTAAGTACTAGTATTTTTAAAACATATGCTTATAAAAATGTCTAAAGTATAGGTGTCTATTTTTTATTTAATGCAAATCTTTACTGCAATAAGAATGTAAAATTTGGAGGATGGGCAATGGATATGTACATGTAACTAAACCCTATCCCTTTTTGCAGTTAAATAGGGATAGTTTCAAAAATCAACTTGGCACAGATTAATGCATGTATTATAAATTGGATAAGAAAATCATAAACTACAATGTTGCTCCATTTATAGTCTTCAGTTGATATTTATTTTCTTTTACTGTACTTTAATAATAAGATTAATTTCATGTAAAAAGGCAGCTTTCTGTGCGATTCAATGAGCGATTATTGGTTCGCTTTAAATAAACTCATCAGCATCGTAATAAATACGATTCACTCCTATCTGGATAAAGCTACATGTATGCAGACTCAGGACCGTGGCTTGAGACAATATTACCCATAAATCTGATGTTTAAAAACATATAAATTCTGCATTTATAATGAGTGACGATTGTCTCTAGTTGGTAATGTAACAATTGTTGCTCTATATTCTATCCATCCACTTGTTGCTGATCCTCTGTCAATATGTTATTACATGTACACATATCAACGCGAGAGGGCTATTGATTGTATATAATATACAGGTATGTAACCCAAAAACTCAGAAAAAGGCCTTCACTCCACACAATTATTTTAGCTGTAAAATTTATTTTATTGTGTGTGCCTAAAGCACAAATTATTTTTCTGTATTCAGGAGCAGATACTTAGTATAAACAAAAAACAAACCAAAAAATAGGGAAACATTCTCAATTTATGTGTAGAGAGGTAAATAACATGATTTTAACAAACAACAGACTTTGTTTTTTTTAAAGATGTATCATCATGTTAAAATCTTTCACGATGGATTTGATCTTATAAATTTACTACTTTTACAAAAGTAATTTATATACTGTACATTTTATCTTTAAAAATTCTATTCATTTTCCATCCTTTATCAAAAGATTGCAAAATATGAATGTACATGTATATGATAACAATCTGAGTAGATAAGTACCAGTTCTCTACAGAAGTAACAGGACTTTGACACAAAAAATAGTTCTGGAACCACTCTAAACAGCAAATACATGTATACAAGACCATTTATTTACAAGCATCCTTTTACACCTGGGTGGTCAAATAGTTTTGTTTTACATGTTAACATAGCACATGGTTTCAAAATTTAGAATAATTTAATCTTTAATTTAATTTCTATCACCCCCATTCATTCCTACCAGTTTAATATGTATAAATTTTTTTTAAAAAAATATGAGTATAAAAATAAAAATAATGTTGCTAAAAAAAAAATGCCATTTTTTTTTAAATAAAAAAATATAATTTTTTTTATTTCCACACATGCATACAAGTACTGTTCATTACGTTCTACATTCATACCTTGATACACACATTTTTACATGTAAGCCCTACACACTAACTTAGTAACTTTTCCTAATTTTGATCTGTTACTACACAGACATGCCCTGTTTCTTGTAGAACAAGAGGTAAGCATTCTGTCTGATTTCATGTGTGGTTAGTTCGTACTCCATGTCTACCTCTATCACCCTCTCGTCGTCAAATCTGTACCATTTGTTGTCGCCATGGAGACAGTAGCTGATGTAATGGCCGTAGTTAGCGCTGTCCCCTCCTAGATGGCAGCACAGTCCGTATAAATCGTACTTGTACACAGCGTCTTCTTCTGCCAAGTCCTCACGGTTTGTGATGGTATCAAACATTACTTCTGTGAGATCAAGATTGGATAAAGGGATCGAGACGGGAGAGTGCACTTTGTTCGTCTGTCTGGTGTAAGGGTTGTATGAGAATCGCATCAACTGAATCACAAAACAGTCCGGTAGCTGTCGTAAAGAACATCGCCTCTGGGCATCGCGAAGGCGCTGGGGGAAGGGGATTTGGTTGTCGCTGATGGGAGTGGATGTTTTGAACACATTGTCCTGAAAACCACTGTCACTGAGCATATCTCTAGACCCCGGTATCGGGGACATGAAATTTGTGGCTAGAGGGGAGCTGACCCCCGACACCGCTGAGTCAGCACTGGACAGTAAGGTCCTGCCGTTCAAACTCGGGGTGCGGAGGTTGTAATGTTTTCTGAGGTAAGGCGCGGTGACGGGTGTTTGGGGAGGTTCCTGCTGCCTCGCTCTCTGAGCATTACAGAACGAACATTCAAGCCCATCCTGTCCCACTAGGTGCTCAATGTTACAGAACTTGGTGAAGCAGTCACTTACGTGGACCAGACCATTCACTTCCCGCGGGGCCTCTATAGGCACTGGCAGGAGTCGGAATGTCTGCATGTTTACTGATATGTGATTATCTGCCAGGCAGTGGTAAGCAATCACTAGTTGTCCAGTGAACAGGTTGTCCACAACTGAGGTATTTTCTTGTTTGTATGACATCCACTCTAAATCTGACAGCCTCTGAACTGATTCTGCATACGAATCGTTCATCAAACCGTGGGCGGCATCAATCTAAAATGGAAAAATCAAATGTTTAATAATAGGAAATGGAAAAATCAAATGTTTAATAATAGAAAACGTTTAGAATTGATTTACAGGTCAGAGGAATTGTGGATTATTTTACTTGCACTGAATTTTCTCTCACAAAAGTACAGTATTATATCAATATTAGTATGCAATATTGCTTTTAAGCTGTTAGGTCTTCAGCTATCTTCTCCATTGATTTCAAGGGTTGGTAATATTCTTGATAGTAGTACTCTTAATTATAAACCAGAGTTTTAAGAAATTTTTCTACGGTATCCAAATTTGTAGCATTTTTGTGCAGCTGAATTATAAATGTAAGAAAAGTATTGCTTAGTGTAAAATTTTAGAACGGCTAAACAAAAAACTTAAATCATGACTTGAAGGATCGATAACTTCTACTTTGCATGTACAGAGAGACATACAAAAACAGAATGCCTCTCAATGTTGGGGACATAAAAACCTACCTCTTGTTTACAAGCCTGCTTAAGGTCAGAGACCTTGGCAGGGGTCAAATCCCCATAAATAAACTTCATCACCTTCATTCGACTGGGCTCTCTTGAGGCTGATTTCTCTACAAAGAAAACAAGACAATTTTGTTAAAAATTAAAATAGCTTAAGGTTATCAGATACTTTCTCTTAGTATATAAAATTGAGACTCTAATATCAGGAGGTTTTTTCACACCAATGTAGGAATCAAGTAAATATTTGCAATAGTAATTTAGTCTCTTTATTACGAAATTTTTTTTTTTTATATAGAATTGGTCAAGAGTGTGAAATTAAATCCATAATGAATAACCAAAACTTGACTCATATGGAATCTTGTTTAAAAATGAAATGGATATTTCAAATTACATTATAAAAGCTTCTTAATCTACACTCTGTATTGGATTATAAAACCATACCATTTGATCTACTTCTCCTATTTTTGTTGATGATAGAGTGAAGTATTTCCACTAGCCACATGAAGAACTCTGCAGCATCCTGCTGTAATTGTCGCTGAGTGGGTGGAGCCACTAGATTAGGGTTCAACGAGGAGGCTGCTTGTCTGAATGCCATAGGGTCCAACACTGGTTTCCCCCCTGATGGCCTCACATTACAGCCCTGTATGAGCTCGGACAGAGTGCTGAGCAGTAGAGACTCAGCCATACTACAGTCCCAGTCCTTACAAGAAGCTTCATTTTCCAGTTCCGAGAGAAGTCCTGGGGTCCTTGCCAGACACTGTACAACTGCATTGATGAAACAAAGATTTTGTCCCTCATTTCTCAATCCCAAGGGTGCCAAGCCTGCTGATCCAAATCCAAACTTGGACAAGATTTTGGACCGAAAAGAATTGTCTGGGTTGGTTGCAAGTGAGTATGGCATGGACCTTTCAGATCGTAGTGGCTTGCGAGACAAGCTGTCTCCATACCAAGAAGGTTTTGCTGATGGGGAATCATCTTTAGCTGTTGCAAAATGCTGACCTCCTGCAAAACTGGACTTGGCTTGAAGAGAAGGCATAAAGCTGTACTCTGTCTTTTTAACAGGAGGAGGAGGATCAGAAGTTCCTTTCTTTTCCTCATTTTTCTCACCTTGAAATCTCTTCATCATATTACTAAACCTTTGTTGTGTTGTCTTAGCCCACCCCGACATGTACATGCCCCTTTCCGACTGGTTGTTGGTTTTTGGCTTATTTACTGGTGTGGCATTAAAGATATTTTGTTTGGGGATTTGTTGCTGGTGATATTGGTTGAAGGCCATTCCGTGATGGAATGCTGGATTTCCATGTTGCTGCTGTTGCTTCCGTTGCATGTCTAGCTGGACCTGCAACCTTGACATGCTGTCCTGATGCTGCTGGTGCTCTTCCCACCTTAAAAATGGAACTAACAGTTTAGCACGTCAAACTTATAAATCTTTTGTTTGTGGTGATGGTATGGCATTGTTATGTTAATTTAAGTTTAACCATGATTAATGCAATTTTTTCAGGGGGGTTGTTATTCCTATTAAAAATATCATATATGATATTTCCTTCGACCTTTGAATTAGTTTAAAAGAATGGTTTAAACTGTCAACAAAAAAATTTGGACAATTGTGTTTATGTGTTTCACCTTTCAGATAATATTAAATTTCCCTCAAAAATGAAAACATTCCAAGTCCCTTACTGTAACTCTGCCTAATTCCATGATTTGATGTTTTGTTTACACATATCAATGAAATCAGCAGGTTTTCTATCACACAACTACATGACAAATGCTTTACCTGGCTTTCATCTGGGTCCACCATCTAAATAAGTTGAAGGAAACACCAAACTGAGTGTAGCCAAGTGTGACTAAAGAAAGGAGGATGAGAAGGAAAGGGAAATGGTCGCAGAGATAGATGATGATGCTCAGGACAATCAACACTACAGACTCCCAAAACCAAATCTGCCTCTTCTCCTGCATACTCCTGTAAACAATAATGAGAGAATTTCATTTTTTAATTTGTGTGAGACAAGTTGTAGAGCTGTAACGTATCATAGTGACAAGTTGTAACTGTAATGCATCATAGTGACAAGTTGTAAATGTAAAGTATTGATTCATAGTGACAATTTGTAAATGTAACACCATTAAAAAAAAATTTGTAACTGTAGCCTATCATAGCTGTAAGGCATCTTAGTAACAAGTTGTAGCTGTAAGTTATCATGTAACTGTAATGTATCATAGCGACAAGTTGTAGCTGTAATGTACCATAGTATTTCTGAGGAAAAAATAGATATATATACAAATAGTGTGAATGAATTTGTTACTTATGTGCTGCTAAATTACCATTTCCCAAAGTTTTGGGTCTAAACAAATAAGCAAAACACAAGAACTGCTCAGGATGAACAAAGTAGGTGACATATTTCGTCATTAGTTTAAAATCCTATCTTAAGTAAATATTCATCGAAGTATATAAAATTAATCTTATTCAATCGACTGTCATGCTATCAACACGCGTTTTTGTCATAATTTTACATTCTTTGTTTACAAAAATCATCAAACTGATAATAGAAATATTTCGGTATGACATCTGCAACATTTTTAATATAAAAAATAGACATTAAAAACACAGTTAACGAAACAAAAACACTTAAAACAGGCGTTGTTTACTTTGAATTTGTGTCTCCTATTGTAAACTTTGCGAAAGCGTCTACAATGATGAAGAATACGAAATCAAGAATGGAGTAGTAGAGGAAACGCGCAATGTTTTGCAAAATCCACCACATTTTGACAACTTTGCTGTCTTTTAAAATCTGCAGGTCTAAAATATTGCATTAAACTATCCAACGTCGCTTAAATCCAACGTGTTTCGGCGTCTTCATTCTGAAAGTTTAAATTTTGCTTCCAAAATGGCGCTTGTTTCACTGCGTCTGCGTATTGAAACCTACTCTGGAACTCTGGGTAATTCAATAACTTGTACATCGGAACAATGTAGCCGTTTTATGTCAGTTTTGCTAAAAACACACTTCTCCTCACACGTATCACTTGTAAGGAGAAAGTGGATGGTTTAAATCAGGCTTGTTTATGTCTGACTTAAGGTAGTACGAAACACCCGTGGAATTATTTATTTGAAATATTTTCTCAAATACTCAAAATAATGTAAAAATTAATTTCAATCCATTATCTTTAGAAAAAAAAAATATAAATCATACGTACCTATCAATTACTCAAGCCTCAAGGCCGAAAAAATTAAGGTACAACGTATTTTGATAATTTTGAAACATACAGTTGGATGGTGTTCATATGATGTTGGTGCAATATAGCCATATATCATTTAAAAATGCCGCGGTAACTTGTGTTCTTATTAAACTTTAGGAAAGGCCTGAAAATTGCATGGACACAACCATCACCAGTGTTTAGACTTTATTAGTAACAGATTTCAAGGTCAAATCAACAGGTCAAAGGTCAAATTTTATGACGTCATCTAGGATTTTTATCAATTTATACATGTACCTCCGTCAAATATACTAAAACCTTAACTAATCTAAAACAAATGGTTAAATTTTCTTTATTTTGATATATGTAAGAGTGTCATGACAATCATACTATTAAATTTTATTCAAATTTGAAGTATACATTTTCTTTTTAGATAAGTGCTGCGAATTTTCGTCAGTCTTAAAAGAGAATTCACAAGCGTAAGTTTTACATTATATCGCATCAGAAATTGTTCTAATTGGGTTGAAAAATCAATTATTTTTCAATATTGAAAAAATAGTGATACATTAAGTTAACTTGACTTCATGCAAGGAATTTCATCAAAATATCTAGGGAAGAAATAATTATACCCGGCCTCGTTAACGACATAGCTGTGTTAAAATAAAAACAAAAACAAAAAACTTTTTAAAAAAAAAAAGCATACTGATCGAGATACATAAAACTATGAAAATTATATTTACAGTTCCATCAATCTTAGTCACATTAGCTAGTTTTATGTTTGTCTATAATGACAACAGACACTTGTTTCTGTGATAAAAATGCCGACATCAATAATACGCTGTAGGGTAAATTAACTTTTATTACAGAAACAAGTGTCCGCGTGCTGATGACACGAAAAACTTGAAATATAAATATCCAAGGTTTCTAACGAAGAAAATTATTCGATGCTTTTTCATTATTTTAATATGCATAACCAGGTACGTATATATATATATATATATATATATATATATATATATATATATATATATATATATATATATATATATATATATATATATATATATATATATATATATATATAAGGATATTGTACGTCCCTACGGTATAATGTTCTGTATTTTTGAAAATTAAAACTTAGGTATCACATTATATATATTGTTCATGTTCATTGTTATAGTTCATGCATATATATACTATAGAAGTCAATGTCACAGGGGCTTGGTTTTTGGATAGTGAATTTCCTATATAATTATTTGTTCCCGAAGAAAAAATGATTAAAATTGGTAATCTTATGCGTATTTCTGTGTATTGCAATAAATAAATTCACTGAAACCCCCCGTTTCAGTCATGTTAAAAAAGTGTATTCAATGTACATTAAAAAAAAGTAATGTACATTGAATACACTTTTTTAACATGACTGAAACGGGGGGTTTCAGTGAATTTTTTTATTGCAATACACAGAAATATGCATAAGATGACCAATTTTAATCATTTTTTTCTTCGGGAACAAATAATAAGGAAATCCACTATTCAACAACTAAGCCCCTGTGGTCAATGTAACCTACGTAACTTTCCCTATCGGTATAGGCCTATAGGAGAGTACAATCTCTTGATATATAGTTTGAATAAAAATATATGGCACTGTCAAGCTATCGAAAGTAGCTTGATTAAGCTGGTTCGTCATACTATTTTAATGTGCATTTTTTTTTCAGCATATGAAAGTAGATGTACGCAAAATACGAATAAGATTGGCATCGAATTAACATTATCCGCGGATTTGTGGTTTCTTTTCGTTTTGTGAAATTGCAAGTCCGTATTTTAGACAATCTCACTCCCAAGATGGCATACAAAGTTTTTCGTCGAACAAGAAAAGTTTCTTGCATGAATATTCTTTAACATGAAAGGTAACTCATTTTGGTTTTATTCGAATATTCATGACATAGTTTTAACTGTGCTTTAATGCACTGCATTCTTTTTTTATATTTGGGGAAATCGCCGATCGCACATCAAAGTAAGCATGCTGAAAAAGTTTGTCGTGGTATTTCTTATTTTGTGCGTTATCGAGGATTCTGTAAGTCTGGTTATTATGCTTTTGAAAACAACGTTTGTTCGATTCGTTCCATGATAAACCGATGAACCATTCATTTGTCGAAGTAAGCACATATTTTTGTGAATTTGATACTTTGTACATTATTCTTGTACGCATAATTGCCACATAGCGATTTATGAACACTATAAAACATATTGGAACATTGTTTCAAAACTGTAAATATGTTTGTTAATGTGACTTAAATTCTCATAAATCATTTGAAAATTTAAAGGATTTTTTTTTTTGGTGTGTGCTCTTAATTCATTATTTCTTTTGACTGTATTCAGCATCGACATTAGGTTAAACAGGTTGGGCACCAACCCTGTTCGGTGGTTTGAGTCCCATTAGGTGGTGTAATGCCTGATTGGTATACTTATTTTACCTACCAAATGGGACTCATTTTTTGTTCAACTCAAATTATGTTTTTCTGGGGGGGAAAGTGCATCAGGTTTACTTCCACAGCAAGTTCTTTGAATATTTGCTACACGATTAAACATTCGTATGAAAAATTCTATGCGTCAATTTTTCTGCACATGTTTTAAAAAAGGCCGAAATAAAATGCATCCAGAAGTTGTGTATAAACAAAGAGTTTTTGTCTTCAAAAAGATCAATTTAATTCAACATGGCCTCATTCCCTTAATTCTGTAATATTTTCGATTCCTATCATCTGAGCAAGTGAAAAACAATGAAATCGGTGATCTCTCATTTCGGCCTTTTTTTTTTTAACATGGAGACCTGAGCCATAGAACTGTTCATGTTCTAATGTTGTTCATTTTCAATTTTATTTGTTCTTTATTAAAAAATTCTATACAAGGCCTAAAAAAAAAGTTGTGTGTTTAAGGTAACCTGACCTAACCTACAAAAATGCCTCAATACTACCATTTTTAGATGTCTGTTTTAATCCGATTGTGAATTTTATCCTATTTCTATTAAAAAATCTGTTTTTAAATATGACACAAACAAACATTCTCAGGATTCATGCAGAAAAAATATGATAAAATTAAAAAAAATGCCTACCTACCTAACCTAATTTTTTATGTGATTCAAAATTGTTCGAAGAAAAAGAAACAACCACTTTTAAGGAAGATTTAAAAGGATCATTTAGTAAATTTTTTTTTAAATAAAATTCAATTTCAGCATGACTTCACATTGGCTACCATACTGGAGATCAAAATTGCGAGATTCCTTCATTATCCTACCAATCTAATTTTATTGTATTGGGCACTAAAATGTAGATAAGTAGATACATGTAACAGCAATTTTTAGAGGAATATGCATTTGATTAAGCCTTCTTTTATTCATGATTGTAATGCATATATTGTAAAGATTTTCCCCATATATTTTTACGGTTCTTTGAAATTGTATGCTCAATGAAGAAAATTGTCAAATATGGCTGCCAAGTGAATTAACACAATGAGAAAATATTAACATTTTAGTATAGAATGGGATGGGGTATTTTCCCACCAGAGGCATTTGCCTTGATACATTATGTTTAAGATTCAAATTTTGTTCTTAGAAATAAGCTGCTTTTAAAAATAAACCTGAAGTTATAGTACCGATCAGACCCAACAAGTATTGAACTAAGCTCATATGGCTTGATTTTGTTATTTTAGATTAGATTAGTACTTTAACATAATATATGATATTTTTTTCATCTCAGAATCATTATTCATAATAACAGAATATATATTTACATTATTAAAATGAGAGGCAATAATATGATGAGGGTTGACAAGCTCATTTGTCTTCTGTGCATCTCTGAGAGAGAGAGAGAGAGAGAAAGAGAGATTTGGAAATTTAAAATATTTATTGAACATCATAGAATCTAGGAGACATAAAGATGTACCAGTATTTATATATATGGTATTTTTTTTCTCTTTCAGATTCATGCAAGGAACTTTTTGCTCTGAAAAAACACTTCTGAGTTCAGTTTCCGGTATTTTCCCTTTTTCGCAACATTAAATCAGACATCATGGCTGACGATGCAGGCCACAAAGCCATGTTGTACTTCCTGGAGATTCTGATGAACAGCCCCGCCCCCCTCACCATCAGTCAGCTGGCTGGGCGATTCGGAAGCAGAAACTTCACCTCAGAGATGAGGCAAGCTGCTGGGGGAAACGAAACTGGACTGAAGAAATTTCTTCAAAAATATCCTTCTCTTTTCACAGTAAATGGAAACTTGGTAAATGATCATTTTATTTTAGTTGAGAGAATTGTAACTATTTGTCATTGAGTGGAGAATTTTTAAAGTCTCCCAGAAAATCATTCACTTAGATGGAGCACACTATCAACTGTTTTACCAACAGTGATAGAATAATTGATCAGTTTATGGCTGTATCCTGCTAACAATTTAAATTTTGTTGAAATCTGGATCTCTTTTAGTTCTCTGAATTTTTATCTTTTACTATAATAGGTGTGCTTAAATGACGGAACAGCCTCACTTGGGAGTAACTTTCGTGAAAGCAGTCCTGCTTCGTCCACAGGTCTTCCAGAAGTTTCGGTGGAGACGGAGGCAGTCCAGTATTTCAGAGGTAAAATGATGAAGAAGGGCGAAAAGTGGATGCCGATCAACAGTCTGGCCGGGCACCTGTCCCAGGCTAGTGTTGAAATCCGGGAATGTGTCGGACCACAAAGTGAATTCAGAGATTGGCTCTTGAGACATCCTCTAATTTTCGAAATTGAGGGAGAGAATGTCAGCCTAAAAGATAACATCACATACAGTGCTATCAATCCAAATGCAGAAGCCATCGAAGACGTAGAATTGAAGTCTAGGTTTAACCAGGACAAAGAGCAGTTTGTTCCGCCTATCACCCCAAAGAGCAAACGCAGACCCAAATCTTTGGACATGCTGGAACCTAGGTCCCCTCTCATGTCCCCAAGGTCACCAATGGTCAACAAAAATCTCCCTACCCCCAGCCCCAACCCCAGGTCTGGACCAGCTACAATGACTGCTAATGAGTACAAGGCTGTGATGTTCATTAAAAGCATCATAGAGAAGAAGGGGGATATGAAGCTAGCTGCTCTTACCGGTCATTTTAGCCAGGCTCCAGAGAGTCTAAGGAACACCATTGGTTGGACTAAGAGTGATCTGAGTAAATTCCTTGCAGATCATGGTAACATCTTTACCATTACTGAAGATGAGGTGGTGTCTGTCATTAAGAATGCAAGGCTTAATGTTATAATTACAGGCAGCCGACCTCAAGTTAGCCCCAAGCCTGTCGTCACGGCCAGAAAGGGGCGAATATATCACATTGCCAAACTGTGGGGCATTATTGATCTTGGTCGTCATGAGCATGTCTTTATCGACAGAAATATATTTGGAAAGCACATTGACGACCTGAATAAGGTTTTGACTGTTGGAGAGATGGTTTGCTTTGATGCAATTCCTGCCCCCAAAGGCAGCAGAGCTAGATGGAGAGCCACGAAGGTTTGGAAGGAGAATGAGTCCATAGAGGATCTGATAGAGAAGGTTGCCACAAGGCTGCAGCTGCCTATAGATGGCATTCCTTACAAGGAGCCTCCTAGTCCTATAGCTAACATTGATGAAGAAATGCGTAGGATTATTCCAGAGTTAAATGATAGCAGTATTACAGCTGTGCCTATAAGTGTGGGCGGAATCAAATACGCCTTTGCTGATGCTGTTCCAAGTGGAACGGGGGTCGTTCCAGTTTGGAACTTCAAACATGCAGAGCTTGAAGGCATGAAAGATGTTGATGATTTAGATCTAAGTGATGAAAACGAATCTCCCAATCTGTCGATGGTGGCTGAGAGGTATTACATGAACAGATCTGTGCTGGGGGACAGCCCAAGGGAGGAAAAGTCCCTCACAAACGGCCACATCGACGAATCGGTGCTGGTATTAGCAAATGACGAAAAGCCACAAGAAGCCCCTGCCTCCCCCGTGAAGAAGACAGCTGAGGCAGGGTGTCAGACAATCGTCACCGGGGAAGTTCTTGCCACTCAGCTTTTTCATGAAGAGTTCTGATCACGTTTTGGTCTGTACAAGCACACGTAATGAGATTTGTACCTTCACGAGCACTGGTTTCTTAGCTGAAACGTGAATATTGAGGTTTTTGTGCAATGGATATTTATTTTATTTGTTTTTAAGCCCTCTGTCTTATGTCTGGTGATTGTGCACCAAGGATCGCGACCAGAGTTTTGGAATGGTTTGCTTATGGTTTCTATTTATTATTATATTTTACTATAAGAATTTTTACCTGTATGGTTTGTGCTAGTAGTGACGAGGAAGTTTTGTGCATCAGTGTTCATCCTTTACACTTGTTGGTTTTTTTTTTACCTCTGGTAATTTTTTTCTATTGCTTCCATTAATTTAAATGATGTTTTACTTTACATGCATTGTTGTTATAATATTGATAAAACCTTAATCAATTTTGGTAAATTTTCTTTTAAGAAATTATGGAAGTATGAATTTTGATAAAAACCAACTTAATTTGTCATATTGTTTTTTGTTGACATGGCCACAACGAAATTCCATGCCCAACATCTGTAAAAAAAATTGTAACAATTTCAGTGAATTGGGAATGGTATGTGATTTTTGACTGCTAACTAAAGAGATGCTAATCCAATCTTGGAGGATGCAAACCCTCATTTGTTGTATTTTCAATCAATTTTGTGCTCGTTTCATGCCATTATTTGTGTGCTATTCTGAATGGACATTACCATTGAACTTTTGTGCCTTTGTCTCTGCATTCAAAGCATTTTAGTGACATGAGTATTGAAAATTAGTTTTTCTCATCTATCAAGATTTTTTTGAGGGCTAGTTAGCTAGACCAGTTCCAAACGTTTGCATGCTCTTTAGGATTGCAGGTGTCAAGATTTTGTGGATTTAACGTAGTGTTCGTATCATAAGGAAATTTGCCTTTTGGTTGTGATACACTTGTTCCAGTAAACTATTCAGTTTCATGTAAACAAAGCTGTGCATTGTTAGGTATTGTACATATGCTAGTTTGTTTTCAGTGCTTATGCAAATCAAACCCATTCTCCACAGACAAGGTGAGATAACTGCGGAATGAAATACAGGGTATGAATGTGGGGCAGTGTGTTCTGGTGCAGTATATTTATTTTTATAAGGATAATCGATTTATATTAATTAAAAACACCTCAATTAGTATGGCTGGAGCTTCATCCCTAGAGATTGACTTGTTGTAGAAGGCTGTCTTTTCAGAATCAGATATGCAATTTTACATTAGTGTCACATTGTGATCAATGTTTTGTATCATTTTTTTTTAAACGTACACTTTTAGAAGTGTTACTCTTGAAAAGAGAGGTATATGGCTGTATATTTTTAATAATAATAATTTTTTACTGTATATTCATCTTTTAATTATTTATTGTAATGTTTACTTCTTTGATAAACATGTTTATCCACTTGCTTTGGAAGCAACGTTTTATTATATAGAGCTGATCATCACAAATTTCAAGTGAAGTAAGCAAATATTTTAGAAATTTACTCTGGTTTTAAATTAAAATGAATTTTTAAAATCTCTTCTTGTTTGTACATTACATTTTTCACTGCCTTGGGCTGTTTCATAAGGTGAGGAGTCAGCTTTTTTATTTCTATGTTCAGACTTCTTAATAATTTTGTTCAGCATTCTAACCTTCAGCCTGTATGGTGAATTTTATTCATGTTGTCAGGTTTTGTAAAGAAATGGTTAAAATTGAAATAATTTTCTTGATATGTTTTAACGATGAAGTGTGAGTGTGCAATTTCTAAACTTATTTACATGGTTCCTCGTCTTTTATGACTGCCATATCAAATTTTTTTTCAGTGTCAAAATTAAATAAATATTTGTACAGTGTATCATATGGTACTCTGTAAACGCAGGGAAGATATTAATTTTTTAATCGCTGTCTCTCAAAAATCAGAAAAAAATATGATAACAAATTGCTAATACTTCATTCATAACAATAATGTAATTTCTCTACTCATCCAATTTTTTTGTAAGATTGGTTGGTTGTGCCTCAGAGACATTCAGTATTCATGATAGATGAGTTCAGGGGTTGGTAGACTCACACACTCAAATCTAGTCATCCCTGATGACCAAGGGGAATTTCGAAAGAAGACGAACCCTGTTTCGAGAAGCCTTCTAAATTGTCTTCTTTGAAAACCATTCTTTTTTTTCTGGAAGGCTTATGTGATATTAAAATTTACAGCATAATCCATGCTTGACAATATTTCATGTTACTTTATAATTTGATTTTAAGAAATTGAAAGATGATTTATTTTGTAATAAATTAAATTAGAAAAATAGAACAGATTAGTTGGTCAGAATTCAATTTTTTAGCCATATTGTATCGAAGTTAGATTTGTAAAAAAAGAATCGAATTTCATGACGATTGTCAATTTCAATTTAAATTATGTAGAACTATTGGACATTATGTAATCAAGACCACTGCATATTTTGTAATTATAGTTAACTCATATATCTCTGTATCTCAGCTACCTCATATCTCGTAAATAAAAAACCTGGAAAAATATTGTATCACTACCAACCAAAGAAAATGTAGTACATGTAATTACTTTACTTATTCCTGTATAATCTGGGGTTTTGTAACAGTTATATTGATTATTATATTGATTATATAGAAAAATAAGAAAACAGTTTGACCAAAGAGAATTGGAAAATTGTCTGATATTTACCGTCTGTTTATAAATTATCTCATTTTTCTTTCTCCATTGTATTTTTTTTCAAAAACCACACTTTTGGTCCAAACCAACGTCTGATGTACATATGGTGTTAAATTGTATTTGCAAGCATTGAATAAAAATGACAAAACTTGGAATTTATACACCGTGTTTGTCTGTGGGTTTTTTTTACAAGCGGTACAATTTCCACTTCCGGTTATATTAATAAGACTTGAGTGACCCCCCCCCCCCCCCCCCCCACCACCGTACGATACCCTAGGATTAAGAGAGATTCAGTGAGAATTGATGGAATTTCATTTACTTCTTAATATAATAAGTTGGTGGAGAAATATGACTAAAATTTGTACCAAAACAGGACTTTGTACCATAGATATGAGTGGATCATTAGTTCACAGATTTGGCAGCTAGTTTGATTTTAACCATACACTGCTATATCATGCTGAAGATCGGTTAAAAGCAGTTTTACAATTTTTAAGAACATGATTATTCAAACTAAGACTTTTTTTTGTCAACCTTAGAGTGAACAACAATAGGTTTTCTGAAAACGTACAAGATTCAATTGCGTACATTGTATCAAAATATATCAAATACATGGAGCAAATAAAAAGAAAAACACTTAGCTTAAGATGAGCATCTTTTTATGATTTTTCATTAATTTTATTTCACTGGACAAATAGAACCATTTTAAAAAGAGTTTGGACTTTAAGTATTGTTGTGTCAAACGCCATGTGACGAAGGCCTGTCTATTTCATTATAGGCCACTCAACCAGGATATGTCTGGATTTTGAGCGAAGACTACGCAATCGGTGTAGATTTCACTTGAAACCAGCGTCATTTTAACTTGTTTTGACGCAAGAAATAGATAGTTACATCCTTCTGAAAGTCCAAGGTCTTGTTCATTCTAATGGATCCACCAGGTTAATACTTGATTTTGAATTTTCAATTCAATAAAGGGACCAATGAATAAGGAGCTGTGTAGTTTTTGTGACGGGATTGTTTTTTAGAATATATGATAAAATTCCTAATATACAGTGTATATGCCATATCCACACGCACAACATTGATGAGTATAAGCCTCTGAATATCGCATGCCTTTTATGAAATAATACTTAAAATGAAACAAGTGCAGTCATGCCTTTGAAGCAATTTTAGTGGCTCGCGATCAACTATGATCAAACTTTACAAACCTGTGCTTCTAAGAGCAAACAACGTACAAAAAGCAACTAATATAACGGAAGATAAAATGTCTACAAAAGAAGAATCGTTTGAAACATTGTTAGGAGGGGACGGGTCAAACGGAATGTATTTATAGTCTGCCAGAGACAATATGTCATCTCTGAAAGAGCTGTCCTTTCGAACAAACACGGGAGGTAAACCAATAGGTGCATTTACAGTCACCATCCCTGGGTTCATGTCAGTTTTATTCCACAGATAAATCCACTTATCATTTGGAAGGTATACGTCTTTTTTCACGACATTTGGGTGAATAACGGGGGCTACAAGTATATCGGCGCCATACATATATTGGTACTTTATATCAAATGTCTTTTGATCCCCTGGATACATGAGAAACAAGGGTCTTTGAAGCGGGAGACCGGAAGTGACGTAATCATCCATGGCGGCAGACGTGTAGTTGGACAACGCTTTGTGCTGATCAACCAAACGCTTGAACAGACGAAGAATGGTGACAGAAGTGTACATCTGAACATTGTAACCCGGCTGATTGCCTGCAAATAAACGGAACTCCAGAAATCAAATGTACGAGAATTGAATGATTAGTTTGTGTTAGACCTGGGTAACGGATACCGGCGTTGTCTCTTTAAACCTTGTTATAGGACGTGTAATGGATGCTGTGAAAGATATGCTGGATAAATGCAATGCAGTATCATGACTTGGATAATTCTCACACGCCGTACCTTCGTGAGTCCTCATTACTGGCGAGAACACGGCCATTTCAGCAGACCTGAGCAGTAACTCCGCCGACCTTTTCAGACCCAAGGCCCCAAACGTGGTGTACAGACCGATGTCAATGTGGGTCATACCTATCCCACAGAGACCCGAGGACAGGGCCGAGGGGACCACGGAGGGGAGGCCGTCACCCTCGCTCCAATCCACGTTCTGGTCACCAAGCCACATCAAGGTCGTGAATTTTGAAGTACCTGAAATAAACAGTTTACTATTCAACGTGTATCGGGAAGGTAAAAGTATAGACTAGTATAACTTGGAGAAAATCCACATCCACCAAGGAAAAGGAAGATGTTTTATTTTGGCAATTTGTTCTCAAGAATGGCACATTTGAATGGCAGATATAGTGGTTAATCTAATATTGCACGTAGTGCTTCATTCGTATAGGTCACGACTGAGCTCTATTTACCTGTATGTCCAGCCCGCATCCAGAACACCACCTCCCCCTCCTTTCCCGACTCCTGGACAGCCTCCCGATTTAACTTGGCCCACAGAACCGGCCAGTGATTGTGGAACATTGCCCCAGAGCCTCCCATCAGAATGGCATCGACAGGAAGGTACTCCCCGAAATCTGCCATCCACCCGCCAATACCAAGGTCTATTATATTCCTCTTGATTTGGTCTTAATATTGAAATCGTTATTAACATTAATCTGCATGGATTTCGCATAAAAAAGGAAAATTTCATGTTATATAAAAACATAACGCTAAGCGTTGTTAATTTGGACACAATATACATGTACATATTAAGCAATGAAAAAGTTGCATTAGTATGGACAGCCAATAGATATGACTGCTGTTTAGTCAGTTAGCCCACCTTTGTACCAGTTGTAGGCGGCGCCATTGGTGAGGTCCACGATCCCACAGAAGAATTCGCCAAAGTTAAAGAGATAGGTCTGACCGGTCCTGTTTTTGACGAGGTAATCATTCTTCTCTGCCTCCTTGAAGAGAGGGCCTTGGTTGTTAAGATTGGGGTTCATATACACAGTGACCCTCACGCCATCCTGCTTCAGTTCCTTGATTTTCTTGTCTAAATCTGGAATATGAAATGAGCTTTGGTATAAGAACAGTATTGTTATAACACAGGAAGGTACTCAACAATGTGTAGCTTTTGGTGTTGTATCCTGTTAAATCTAACGGTATTGCATGGTCTTCCGAGCAAAGGGGACTTTTCAAGCATTCATAACAAATTTTGATTTTACCATAATTGTTTTGAATGTACAATGTACCAAAGAAAATGAAGAGCATGAGGTTTAAAAGACCAGGCTCCACCGTCACCAAAATTTTCAAGTCCCTCAACTCATTCCTCAACTCAAATTCTTTAATAAAAGTGCATAAACTTGAGGTCTAACCTCAGATTTGAGGCTTAGTATTGACTTCAGGAAAGTTGGTGACGACGGAGCCTGGTTGAAAAGAATTATTTCTTCGCATCTTACTAATACACTGACATCAGCTGATTTCATTTTTGCTCACTGACCAGGGTACCTCGTGGATTTGACATTTGCTCACTGACCTGGGTACCTCGTGGCATTCCATTGCCAGTTCCAGAACACTCTTTGGCCAAACGAAGTTCTGATGATCCCCGACCAGTCCTGGATCCACAGACCCCGGATGTTGACACCCTCGGCCTTGGCTTGCTGGTACCTTTTCATCATCTGGAGAAAAAGACATATATTCTTAGACTAAGTATTGAGAACTAGAAGAAAATAGCACAGATTATTGATGTTATGATTTGTTAAGAGTTATTTTTACTTAATAATTGTTCAATACTGTAATTTAACTAAAACATAGTAGTTTTGCCATAAATCACGAATTTAAGTCTTCTGATAATATAACAATGTTAGAGAGCCTTGCATGTATATTGTAAGCCAGTATTCGGATACTTTTTACTTCTAACTTACGACGTCAGTCCCTCCCTGGACTCCCATGATGATACCATCATACACCCATGGAGGAAGTTTTGGCATTCGTCCAAACAAGGACGACAGGTTTCCTACCAACGGCTGAAAAGATGGCGAGGATTTGAAGTAGATGTCACCGAAGTCTCCATTGATGAACACTTGGTGAAAGGTCGGCAAGCTGAAGTCAAAGACCATGTAGCTGGTGGTGGTGAAGTGAAAGTAGTACTTCCTGGACGTGATGAAGGTGGGCTGGGGGAAGTAGGTGGTGGCGAAGTCTCCCCCACCCCCCGTCTGGAGGTCGGCAAAGAACGTGGTGTTGGTCCTCTTGTCTCGCCCAACACCTGAATGTATTTGTAAATTAAAGAAGAAAATACCTATGTTTGTATTTATATTCATGGGCATTAATTTTCGTTGATTTAATGAAATGACTGATTCAAAGATACGTTAATGCTAACATTAATACATTATGTTTTTAGAAACGCACTTTAGGGATGCATTTATTTTTGTAGATAAACTCAATAACGATATCCACAGAAGTTTGGTATTCAACGAATATTGATGAAACCACATAGCAATAGCAAGAGAAAAGGAAAAAACGAACGGAAAGATAAACATTGTAATCTTTTCCACTCCCCAAAGACGGCCTTATTAAGAACTTCATATTTTGATTTTCTAATGCAATACTTTTATGGAAATATAAAGCAAACATGATCAAATATTTTATAATATTCCAATATTCAGTCATGTATAACTTGACTATGTACAACGCTTGTATCTGATTATGTTTTCAAACATTTGGGGTCGATGTCCGTATTTTGAGTTACTCTGAACTCCGTGACACGACAGTTATCTTGTGTCCCTGGGTCCTGTCTAATGTTTACGATATGTGGGTCATTAAATGTATTGGTAAACTATACAGGTGTATTGTAAATATTGTACGTGCTGGTAGTAGTTATCTGTCGCGTGATATCATAGGTGTACATGTGGTAATGTTTTACCGTTTCGTGAATAGCATTACACACGTCTGTGTAATGCCTGTTGCATTTGTCTGGAGGGGGTTCTTTTGGTTGGTTTATTTTTTTCTAATAAAAAATATTGCCAAACGAGAATGTGCATGCGTCTCTCATACTCAGTCATGTGTAAAATCATTCTTTGGAGATCAAACCAGTATACATATACTTCAATATAACTGTCAATATTTTGGGTAGTGATTCAAATGTTTACTAGTATGTATACATGAATGTTTGCAATGTCAAGTCACAAATAGCTTGTTGTCAAATTACCAAATACTACTGCAACAAGCCAAATGAAGACCGACTAGTCATATGTATTGTGTGACGTCAATGACCTGTATTTTGTGACGTCAGTGACCGAGTTCGTGTTGTTTTGCAGCGGTAAATACACCTGCTGAAAGATGAATACGGTTCACATAGTTAGATCTGTGACAGCCAACAGATATATAAACATCTCTACGCACCAACCCACGGCATAGATTGAAGAAAATATTGTAATTTTATAAAGTCTGAGGCCAATAAGATTCTTTTTTAATTAAATTGTTTAATATTATTCCAAGGATTATTTTCAATCGAAATGATTTATCAAGGATTTAAGAAACTGGTTTTCTGAATATTTGAAAGTTAAATTATTAATTATGAATCCTAAACTAGAATCTTATGCACGACCTAACTAATACAAAACCCACTGAAGTAGAATCTTCTGCGATAAAATACCGGTAGTCATACAGAGCGCTAACATCTGTCAAATCTGTGGGGGTTCTTTCGTGGGAGTATATTTAGAAAAGAAACATGTAATTACATGTATATTAAGAGGGGATATGTAGAGAGAAAATATGTTATAAGTTCGTATGTATCTTAACTCATCACCAGTTATGTTATGATTTTGCACATCAATACTAGTAATATAAACTCTAACCTCTACTTCCCCTTTCAACTTCGTAGATTGTAATGCTGTTTGTCATGACTGTATCGGTATAATACAACCAACATACACCAAATGTACCCGGCTATCAGTACTTTCAGTACTTTTATATTACTTTAAAAAGCTTTTTATAAACTTTATAAATGAGTAAACTAAACTATCTAGTGAATGTCTGTGATTTGATACATGAGTTATTCTTCTTATCGCAGGAGTGCAACACCTTAAGCTCAAAATTTAATGCAACACCTTAAACTCCAAAATTTTTAACTTTATTGTATTGAAGTGGACACGCACCTTGCTCTCGCGTCCATATTGGGTAGGTGAGGTCGTCGGAGCGTAGGGAAGAGAAGAACTCCAACGAGTTGTAGGTCCTCTCCCTCAGGTTAAGGTGGGTGAACTGCTCACCCCCGCCGTAGATTTTGTCTGAGGGGGAGGCCGCCAGGACCACCCAGGTGTGGGTGTAATTGTGACCGACTTTTTTAAACGATACGACTAGGTCCTGGTCGAGCTTTGTCTCAAAAGTAACCTGAACCTTTAAGAATAAAAGTATCAAGAGGAGAATGAATTGCATTGTCCATCTTTACAACTTATAAAGAAAAATAATTCTGCTAAAGAAATTAAACTAAACTTAATTGGAAATCTTCAAATTGATTTAGGTCTTACTTGTTACATTAATTAATTGTCGTTGTAATAAAACCATTATTTAATAATGTACATGTATTTTTATTTATTGAATTTGCTTATGACAAACGAAGATTTACTGTGTAAATTCCGCCATCTGTGAAGTTATAAACGTCCGAGGTATTTGTTTTCTGGATATTTGAAATTCTCCGTAGTGCGATTTTTTCTTGTATGTAGTTTCTCACATGGAAGTTCCCTAAGGCTTCCACAAAAACTGTCCTTCCCTGTCCAACATAAAACGCAGGTGACTGCAGGGTGTGGTTCAATACCTGTAAATAACAGAAATTGAACTGTATTAAGGAATCGTGATGATTTTCAAACAACTGTTGCTTAGTCAAGATTGTTAAATACATGTAAATAGTGTATTGTGTATTTTGATATTGTTGGTGACATATTATCGTTTTACAAACAGCGTGCCAGAATGCTTGTCGGGCCGTGTTAAAATTTTGTACTCTGATTATCATACATGTATTACTCATCGATTGGTTGTTCGATTTCATTGAAGTTAATACTAATTTGCATATCAAGCACAGAACACAGAAACGCACTGACCAATGCCATTACTAGTATATGATGTTTTGGTAGTGAATATCAACACGTGGACAGTACAAAGTCTGTTGTTTGTTAAATTTATTTATTAATGTTTTTAACTGAATATCCGTTAATATCCGATAGTTTCCGTAATATTTGGTTTACTTCAAGACTGGTTATTTTATGCAAGAGCGCTTCCGCTCCCAGTATAAATAGATTTACCGGGGAGTATTCGATTAATGCGACGTCCGTTAAACAAGTAAAAACGTTTGAGGACGTTTATTTCATTTGAATACATTGTCTATCATCCCCTTTCTAGCGTTTTGTTACCGATATGAAAATTGGTGAAACAGTATGTAACTGTTAGTACCACATGCAGAAGACCCCGTCAAGGAGGTCCAAGTTAAATGGTGTAGCCATACTACTATAAATCACTTATTTCTAGGCAAATATATTAAATACATTTAACAAACAACAAGATTTGGACGTCCACGTGTTGATATTCACTACCAAAACATCATACAATGGCATTGGTCAGTGCGGTTCTGTGCTTGATATGCAAATTAGTATTAACTTCCATGAAATCGAACAACCAATCGATGAGCAATATGATAATCAGCGTACAAAATTTTAGCACGGCCCGACAAGCAAACTGGCATGCATATGCTGTTAGTGAAACGATAATATCTGTAGGGAAATCAAATAAAGTGATGGGGCTGTCGGAAGCTTCTTAGTATATATAATAACAGAAGCTTTAACATTACAAATGTTATAGTTTGTCAGAGTAATTTTTTTCAAAATTAATTATAATAGAATTCTCCATATAATCAAACACTAGACTCATATTTTGTACGTGTTTGCTGTGTTTTTTATGTTATCCCGTGCCTTAATCTCCAATTTGTCATTTTGACTATTACCATTCCTCTTGAACATTGCAGACTAATTCAAACAAATGTACTCGTGCATGATTATACAGGTGATTTTAGATAAACAACAAACCTTGCATTGCTTTCTTGAAGTTATATGTACATAAATCATTCACACAAGATAGGCAGTTCGTGTATTTACAAAACGATAAAATGCGGTCACAGCAAACAACTTATTCGTTGCCTGCTACAACACATTTACGTTTAGAGTAAAATGACTCAGAATTAGACTCCGTGTTTGGACACTCTTAAGATATAAACGAATTCGAGATACATGTGAAATTGGTTTGCTTGAGTTTGCTTGGTTACTGGCCTTAGAGTTTAACATTTTTTATTCACTAACATATCTTAAATCTAACTGACTCACACGGGTAAAGTTTCATTCAACAAAAGCATTATTGACCGGACCAATATCCATAGATTTACTATCACAATAAATTACTATCAAATTGATACACGCGGTTTTAACTATATAGGTCAGATATGAATGATATGAAGGGATATTGTCCAAATCCTCAAGAGCATCTGGAACATTTTGCACACTTACTATATCATAGAAAAGAGACTTTCTTTTTAAAAAAAAAACACTTTAATATATATACATGCATGCAGTACTTAACTTTACATTAACACGGTTTAATGAAAATCATTTTGAAGAAATAAAGTACTAGTATGTTTAAAAATATGTATATAATAAGCAAGGAATACTGTACTACGCTTACCGTGACGTCATTGATTTGAACGGTCAGTGATCCCTGTCCTTCTGTTATTACGTAATTTTTAGCAGCAGACGACAGTGACGTCAGCAGAAGCACTTCCAAAACTAGGCACCAATACACTTTCGAAATATAAATTTAATAAAACATGTACCTTCCTTGATACAAGTATATATATATTCATAACCAAAAGCATAGGGATTACGTTTGCTCTCATATCTGCTAATTCGTCGTATTTTAGATAATTCGTTTAAAAATAGCAGCAAATAACATCATACACTTACCCGCCCACCAGCCCATGTCTGTAGACCGTCTGTGCCGGATCGTTAAGACGTCGGTTTACACCCGTTATCAACCACCTGTATTCACCTAGTTCACATCCGGGACTTATCTTTTTATGGATTACTGTTTCTTTGATTGTGTTTTTTATTTTAATTCAACTTTTTTGGATGATGGATGACAATAACAGTTATCATTTGTTACAATGTTATATACATGCCCCCTAAATGCAAGATAAATTACGCCACCTTAGCAAACATTGGGGTTTTGAAATTATAATCAATTAGACTGTTCCTTATCGACGAACGCTGATAATTATTGACCTGATCAAGGACATGCGGTCACGACTTACGGCACCAGTGCAACTGCAATTATACTGTTTCATTCATTCTTTATTTCTTTAAGCTTTGCAGCTCATCAGATTTTACAAATTAAACATATTAAAGTACAGAAGTGGGTATTTTACAGGAGCCCCTATTACATTGTACATACATAAATATGAACAATTGACATAAGTAAAGGCGAAAAAGATAAAAAAAGAACAACATCTACACTTAATTACATATATCGTTTCTTAATTTCATACTATAATAAATGTATTTGCCGAGGTTACACATATCTTTAAAATTTTCGTTATTAAACAATTGCAACAGCTTGAACATCGATGGTTTCTCATAAAAATACTTTTTAATGTATTTTTGACGGTATTGAATATATACTGGACACACTAAAATAAAATGGAATTCATCTTCAACATAATTTTTACATGAAAAGCAGTTCCTTTGGGCTCTTTGTGTATTATTGTACCTTCCAGTTTCGATAGCTAAACGATGAGAGGACAATCTTAATTTTGATATACACTGTTGAAATTTTACAGGGACTGACTTTCTGAATTCAATACCATGTCATTTAGAAAATTTTGAATTAAGTGAGTAGCTGTGAATACAATATTTACATAACAGCCATACTACTGGAAAATGTTATTGCCTCGTATGTTTTCATGTTAATATTCCAGAGTCTTTGTCTGTGAAAACTCTACGAATCAAAGTAATTTATAGTCCAATACATTTCATCAGTGACGCAAATGACGTATTGTGGTTTGCATAAATGTACGGAATTAAAAAAAGTAAGAATGTTAATAATCTTATATTCAATCAAACAATTGGTACATAAGTTCTACATGTACATCTTAAAGAATCATCCTTTTAGTTGTATGAGGTGATCAAATATACGGTCGGGCGTGAATAACTCATATAAGACTAAAAGAATGAAAAACATTATAGTTGTAACGTGTTTGAGTTTGGTGAATTAGTTCAGTCTGGGGAATGTGTTAATGTACAATTATAACGTATACTTTGAGGGAGTCAGCAAGATTCCAGTCCCCCTCAAGCAAGGGGAGGCGAATCTTGCTGACTCCCTCAATTGGATACTTGACATGTATCTGTTTTATTATTCCGATACAAAAAAAGTTCGAATTAATATAATTCTTCGTATTTATCCAATTAAGCATTGAATCAATATTTTTTAAAGATAGTTTCATAACTGCACCGGTGTGTGCATACAAATTGAGTACACGCGTTATGATACTATATTTTAAAAAGAAATGATTTCATGCTTATATTTACTTTTTGCTAACTTCTTGCCTTGTCTGCAAAATTGTGATTATTGCATTAAAATGTGTATTTTATCCTAAGGGTAAGTTATTAATGGAAGAGTAACTCCAACTGCCATAAGTGTGAATTTTGACTTTCGCTTGTGACGTTGCAGTATACAGCCTTCAACGTTTGTGACTTCATAATAAAAACTCGTCAATTTCAATAAAATTGCAATGTACTGCGCTCATGTATGTAGATGCATCAGTTGGGAAAATCTGTAATTGACACATAAGAATTGTTCTTGAGCTGGTATTGCATTCATTGCGTGTGAATTAAACAGATAATTGTGCAACAATGCAATTTAAAAACATGCATGCGTGGATTTAGAATTTTCCCTCCGGGGTGGTGTGTGTGCTGGGGGGGGGGGGGGGGGGGGGCAAGGGATAATTACTTTTGGCGGGGGGGGGGGGAGGGGGGAGCGGGCGATGCATATTTTAGAAAACTTTATTATGTAGTTTGAATTCTTTTTAATTCTATAAGGGGGAGTCCTCTTTGCTTTAATCTTAATTCAAAAGTTCATTTCGTTTTCTTTTTCAAGAACGAAGAGGGCTCGATTGTCGTTGCCATTTTTAGACTGTTTTTGTCTCCTTAAGAAGAAAAGCTCTGTATAAAGATGTAGGAAAATTGAAATGTTTCAAGTTTTTCTTTACTTAATGTTAGTTTATTACCATACATTATCATAGTTCAAACTTCGAAGTGGATCTGGCGGTTAAATGGTTGACCTACAGTGGCGTAGCTATCATGTATGCTTATATGCCTGAGCATGCACATCGTTTGGGAAAAACGGATGAAGCTCAGTAAAAAAATAAAGATAAAAAAAAAATAAAAAAAGAATTCAAGTATTAAGGTCCATACTTCCATCAACCCGTTTCCGTCACCCGGTCCTTTATCCGGAATCAATGCTAAACAAAGACGTCTTAGGTACCAAATACAATGCATATGTACAGACACGCAATGTGGTCTTACAGTATCATATTTAAAAAACAGTACACAATGCATGTACCTAACAAAGCAAAGGATTTTTGCATTTGAACTTAGTTTTACACATCATTTTAAATTTCCCCAATGAATATCACAGCTTTATTTAGATATTCATTACATGCACCATAAACTAGGTGAAAATGAACTTAAGAATAAAAGCTTTGAGTGGGTCAAAAACAAACGTCAAAAGTTTTTCTTCTTTTAGCTTTTAGTAAGTTTTGTGTTTTTATTATGTGCCTAAACTATAACCAAAACAATTTTAACTGCCTAAAAAAATGCTTAGTGAACATTCCTTTCAATTTCTGCGATGCTTTTTAGTGTTAAATATCGTCAGCATCCATGAGCTTACGGGGCCTTCGCCCCCTGGGCCCCCACCAGGCTTCGCCCTGGACCCACTGGGGGCCTCATGGCGGCCCCCAGCCCCCCTGATATTTTAAGCATGCACTTCGTTTCTGGTCTAGCTACTAGCTACGCCACTGACCACCAAATCTCCTTACGCTGCAATTGGTTTTCTGTTCGTGATCCAAGTCTTGATTAGAGTTATCGAACTTAGATCTTTCTCCATCTGCGTTGTCACACTTACCTCTCGTATTTATAGAATCACGAGTCAAAAGTATTGCTATTTTCCTTTTTTCTCTACTGAAAACAATTATGTATTATCTTATAAGATGTTCAGGTGTCATCTCTACTCGGCTTATAATCTTTGTAAATATCTTTTGCAAATTGCATGCCAAAATTTTTTAACTGAATTATTATCTTTACACATCAGAAATTTGTAGTTATGTATTCCTAAAACATGCGAAAAAGCTTTACAATTTCTGTATTCATCGGCTATTTTTTTTTCAGAATCAAATTCGCCGTCGGTGATGCTCAGAAGAGTTTACTGTACTATGAAGTTAATTAAAAACAAAACAGAATACGATATACAACTCTCGAGACTCTGTTGATTTTTTTTTTTGGGGGGGGGGGGGGGAGGTGGTTTTTTATTTGGTAGTTAAAAAAAGGTAATCATCATTTTTCCCAAACAGCCTAAACTGCATTTATTTTATTGATCAGATGTACCCATTATTTAAAAAAAATTGTTCCATATCATATTTTACCTTAATATACTTATTATACTGTATTGCAACCACAAAAGATTGCGGGTTTGTTTTTTGGTTTTCTTTTTTGTTGTTGTTGTTTTTTTTTTTGCTACATGAATGTTGTAATATACTTGAATTTGTAACTATGTTGGAATCAAATGGTGAACATTGGACTTATCTAATATTAAAGCTATACACGCTATAATTTGCGTCAATTTTGAATGACAGTGAAAACGCAAGTGTTTGTCTACTTATAAAAGTTATCCTTAATCTGTAAATTACAAGGGTGAATTCCATCTCGTTACAAAGATATAGATTTTTAATTGTTTCTTTTCCTGCCAGGAAAATATACCTTTTCATGAATATTGATGAAGGAAGAGCAAACCGACCTGATTGCGCATGTCCGCGGAGAACTAGATGGTCGTTATTGTTTGCCTAATTAAATATCCAACTTGATTTTTAATATGCTTAACAGTTGTTAAATTGAAATACATACATGTATAATGAGTAAAATACGCTTGTCATTCACGATACCCTTACTTCTGCATTAACACTTATAGGATCTATAAATAGCACATAGGGGAAAAACACAGGTCTACGTCATTTTTTAAAGGAAGTATTCATATCTACTCACAGGCTTGTATTTTTTTCCTTTTGTTTGTACTCGTATATCGGACAAATTTATGCTTTACTGAAAATATCCTTTCCTTTGTGAAACTATCACAATTATGAAGATGTTGACCCTTCACCAGTTTTGGTATGATAGGCTAAATTTAGCTGTCGATATCACGTGATAGATTGATATTCACGAGGAGGCATTACTTTCCTGGCAGGAAAATAAATATTTTTTATTGTTTAATATTTGATATATTTGTTACGTGATCATGATCGAATTGAGCATTATAATTAACAGAATAAAGGTAACTTTTATTAGTAATCAAACACATATATTTTCCCCTTTATTCAAAATTGACGCAAATTATAGCGTGTATAGCTTTAATACTTAAAAATCAATTCAATAGTATGTAACGTTTAGTTTTACATATGCATTCTTATATACATGTACATATACATTGGTTTTAAAATGGTAGAGCAGACAATTGTCTCGGGACATTTACCTCAAAAGGAATAGAGACCATCATAAAAAATTTTGATTCTTCGCAGTAACTTTTCTATGTAAAATTCTGTATTGCAGTATTGTGCTGCAGAATCAGGAGTTCAATTAAATCATATTTTAAAAATTTCGTTGGTGTCGAAGTCTTGGTCTTCAAACAGACAGGGACTCAATAAAAGACCGATGTTGGAGAGATTTTAATGCAAGAAAAAAAAAGAAATGGAAAGGTATTTGGGCCTTTATGGGAATCTGTTGTTGATGTAGGACCAAACCAATCCAACAAGATCCCTGCTTTGTAAAAAATCTTTTAAACTGCAATTTAATTTTTATTTTCTAAGTATCTTAATATTTTGTTTATTCAAAGTGGCATGATCACGATCTTTGCGATATTTATTTTCGCAGTTTTAATGTCTAATTAATTATAAGATAGTTTTAAAGCTATATTTCAATCTTAATTCTAAAACGAGATACAGAGCTCACAACTCTTTATCATGTAAACAATAATAGGTCATGGTTTTTTTTAAATACATGTAGCTTTCTTTAAAAAAAAGTATTATATTGATTTCTGAAGAAAATTAGACGTGAAAAAAAATAGACCTAATTTAAGGGGTTTTTTTTTGTTTGCCAAGATGTCGATGTTGATTAATATTATTGGTTACAAGAGTTGATATTGCATGCAGTTTTTTAAAAATATAATCTAAGCTGTACATACCTCGCTCCAGTAAGTTTGTTTTAGCACGTTTGCTCGTCTAGTTTTTAAAATTAATCCCACGAACTTGTAAATGTAAAACAAATTGTTTCCATATATTAAGCCACTCTTGTTACCATTCAAATTATGAAATTTATTTTTAAACAATTGTAATCTTAACGGCAAAAGCTATCCTTTGACATTTATTTAAGGAATAAGGAATCATTCTTTGACTATTATGAGTTGCTAATTTCGGTCGGGGGCGTGGTCAAATCCAAAAAAGCCCGAAGAGCTTTATGATAGATTTGACCACGCTCCGACAGAAATTTTTACCTCATGATATTCAAAGAATGATTCCTTATTACTTATATTTATATTATTTCCAATTTGTACACTTTAAAACAATATTATTTTAAAACCACTATTTTCATATGGAGCACATGTTATGTATTACTAGGCAGCGCAGCCAATACCGTTTCTTGGTTATGCTATAAGACACGCACGCTTTGTGTCACTCATGCTTTATGAAGTTATTGGGTTTTAGGGTTCAAAATTGATTCGTAATTTTATCACAAACAAAAACAGTTGAAAATGTAAATATATAAACATGGCTTCCATTCCTCGAGATAGTTTCAGAGAGGAAAAATATTACAATACTTTGAGGTGAGTAGTTTTTTAATATTCCTGAAAATGTCGGTCGCCCCAGAATCGACCTTTGTTGATGCCATTTGTTTTCCTTTTTTAAGGGAAGGATGCATGTGAAATGAAGGTCCTCCTCTCATGGTAGATACTTTGATAACTTGTGTAGATGTTGGAACCTGTATTGCAATCGGTTTCAACCATAAATTTAAGAATTTTAAAAGACTGAAAGAAATTGAAACTCTGAAAAGGTACGTAGAAATACTTCTGTGACAGCGTATATTTGCACGGTGCTAGGTAACTCTACTGGAACTGCATCCGTCTTGTGCAGTACGAAAGGGGTGAGGGAATGTTGGCGTCGAGGGATAGTCATATTGCAGGTATTATTTGAAAAATAATATATGTCAGAAAGAACTCTAAGACAACTCTCTTATAAATCACCAATTCGCTTTGATTACAGTGATGAGATCTGTACATAAATCAACGGCTGATCAATCGACATAGTGCGCATTTGTCTATTCTTGAAAACGATGCAAATGGATGGAAAAAAAGTCTCTTTGAGTAATAGTAGTGCATGGAGACTGTTATATCTCCCAAATTGACATAAATGAAGGAAACGGGAACATAATTAGAAAAGGGTTTCTTGCAGCCATATCCATATGTAATGCCATTGTTTTAACAGACGATCGATTTAGAGACATGATAGTTTGTAATTTAGACACCATTGCTGCTACCACGGACAATTCTGAAAAAATTAGCATTTAATACACATACAATTGGTCGTCATGATGGATATGAATAATTGTGCCTGGTTATGGTATAATTGATTTCAATTAGGAGATGTCGTTTACTCGGGGAAAAGTTAAAGATATTTCATTAAAAACCATAGCTTGGAATATTTCGTGCAAAGCTGGTCGGTTTTGGTTGATGGAATGTTAAGCACTTTCGTTAGAAAGATTATCAAAAAAGAATTTGTAAAACTTATTCTTCACCTGTTTGTTCAGTCTTATGTTTGCGAATTCTTTTACATATATCTTAAAAAAAATTATGTAGCTAAATAATTTGTACATATACATGTATATGACTGACCTTGATAGGATTTACACTCTTATATACATTTTCCAGAGCCTTTGTCTGTAATAACATCACGAGCCGGTTTTGTATATTCAAATACATTTCATCAATGACTATTTTAATATTTAATCGTATAATTGCTGAAATTTTATAAATATAAGTAATAAGGAACCATTCTTTGAATATTATGAGGTGATTAAATACGGTAGGGCGTGATCAAATCCAATAAAGTCGTGTTGATTTTATTGGATTTGATCACCCCCCCCCCCCCGACCGTATTTTATCACATCATAATACTCAAAGAATGATTCCTTATTTCTCAAATAATATATCGTGTAATGTTGTTGTCAAAGTATAAATGTAATACGCTAGATCGCTTTCGGAACACCCCTGTCTCTATTGATTTATCCCGCATTACTCAACAATAAACGCCCACGTGTCTTTATCGTACGTTCGGATCCCAACTTAACATGTCTGTACGTCTTTTGTTGTCAGACGTCGCTCTTAGTTGAAGGATGTGAAGAGTGAACTAAACATGAAAGCTCCATACCGAGTCAACATCCTGATTTGCATTGGAGGTAGATAATTTAGATGTAATTGAAGAGACTGCTGTCTCCTTAACAAAGGCGAAATTCAGTTGACAACATGAACATGATGAAACCATACATTTTTCCCGTTAAGGCGTTAACTCGGAATAAAAAGTTGGACGTTTATCTATGGCATTTATTTTTTGTTTCTTCATGTATCATTCATGAAAATGTGATTATCGTACACACGCATGTTTATATTAAATTAATAAACTGGGTAACATGAATTACATTAAAGATTATGTGTGCATCATTTTCAGTGTTAAATGTATTATAACAGACTTCAACTTTTAAAAATATATATACCAAAACACGTACGTACGAATCAGTTATTTGTTGAATGTTTGACATTTCAGGTACACCAGGTACATCATTTTCCTGGGCTTGTTGTGAATTGGTTGTAGCATTTCAGATATATTATATGTAACTTATACAAAAATAGATTGGGTTTTAAATATAAGGATCAAAACAGTTTTCTTGAGTAAAACTCTTTGTTTGAAGATTGTCAGAACTTGTGCCCTAGTGTATATCCCATCATAACAATAAAATATGTTCAAACCATACATGTAATTGTTTTATATAGACCATAACTTAGATAGATTCCCGTCGCAGTCAAGCATGTTGTATAGTGAAAGATACTGCATGAGGATTGACTTCTTTAATTTCAATCCATAATATATACACGTTCATTTGTGGAAAAAGAATATAATACCAAACATTAGCAAATACAGAACATTTACAAATACAAATATTTTATTGGCACAAACACAATTGCAATAATTGGCAAAGGCCCAATGGATATATAGGATCTTCATTGTATGTTTACAATAATTGCATGTACAGTAGATCTATATAGATCAGTTTAACATTTCCTTAGACTAATTGACATCTGTGTTCAAAGCAGTCATTAATGAATTTAACAGTAATTTTTAAAATAGTATGTATTTCACTATTTAAACATACATGTAAAATGTATCTTTCTTTGTCCAAGTTATTGGCAATATCTATTTTAATTATCTTATAAAAATTACTAAAATAGCTGTTCCTTAGATGAGAATAGGCTTTACATTGAAAAAGAAAATGAGTTTCATCTTCAATTGCACCAGTTTTACAAGCATTACAATATCTTTCATTCCTAAATGTGGCATTATATCTACCACTTTCTATTGCAAGTTTATGTGCACTTAATCTTATTCTACTAATAGAGGATATATAAACGTAATCTCTCTCTCTCTCTCTCTCTCTCTCTCTCTCTCTCTCTCTCTCTCTCTCTCTCTCTCTCTCGCTCTGTATACAAACAACAAAAGTCTCTGATATAAAGTAAATTTCACACCCCGGTATAAGTTTTTTCCTAAACAAAACATCGGCATCGGATACATTCTCTGTGCGTGATACCGTGAATCTCTGTATATTTTACAACTTTGTCTATGAATTCTGTAGTACATATATACTAAGTATTTGTTTCTGATCATGTGTGTACATGTATACAGAGCCATTTTATAGCTTATTAAATATAAAGTGCTACGAAGATTGTTTTTGCGGGTAAAATTTATACACATGTATATTCAATTTATTGATAAACTTTGGTAAATGATAATGTGAGAAGATCTCGATCTCAAAGAAGATTTTTTATTAATTTTTTGGAATCAAGATTGATATGCATGCAATTTTTAAAACAGTTTATAAATAAATAAATAAATAAATAAATAAATAAAAAGTATGCAAAATGTTTATCTCGTTTTGAAGTTAGCCAACCCTAACCCTGGAGTTGCGAAATGCCTCATGGATTTTTTTTAAACAAGTGAAACTATTTCCAGGTCGACTCGCTCATAGTACTGCCCCGAACAACGGAAAGGGGGCTTTTCTTTTTTTCTTTTTTTCTATTGACATAAGAGAACTGCGCTTACTATTTGATTTGGAGCTTAGACACGGGGATATAGAGCCAAACAAATAATAATATTTTCAACGTAAGAACTGACCAGTGAAGTTTTAATTTCAATTCATACCAGTAAATGAGGGTCAAGACAGGAAAATGAAGCTCTTTCGATTTAACATTTCTAGATCGATTCGAATGCAATATTATATTAAGGTAGATGGAGGCCTTTGTAATTTTTTAAGCACGGGAAAGAACTTCATTAATTTTTTAGGATCATAGACAATGTTCAGACTAAATGCGATTACTTTTCATCTTACTTTTTAAAGCGAGACAAAGCATTAATATACTAATATCTGAAAATGGAAAAACCAATATGTTCTTATATATATTTCCATGCATAGATCCACGACATATGGAATGTGTACGTGTTCAGAAACAATTAAGACCGAGATTCATGTTTGTAATCTTGTACAATTCAGACATTAATTTGGAGCATTGTTAATCATATCCCCATGGTACCTTACTGTGAAAAATAGCTTACTGAGGTAAGAGGTACCGGAGTCCCATTGAATTGGGCTTATTTCACGGTAGTTTTGTTTATGACAAACTGTTGGGGGATTTGACCAAAGTCTTTTCACAATGGGACAATTAGATCATGTATTTGTACTGTATTATGCTCGCCACTGACCAATCAACGCTCACCTGTTATTCATCCATAGTCCGTCAAGCTCCCACCTGAAAAAAAGCCATTAGCGTGGAGTGGTACTAACGGTGGGACGTAAAACACCTTTACTTTGCTGACCAGCCAAAAAATATATGCAGGTAAATATTTTTATTTTTTCATTTACTATATGTTAAAAATTTTTAAATCCTTTTCCCATTTGGATTTTCCTTCTTACAGGACGGACTTGGCAATTCATCCACTTTCTGTGAGATTACTCTATTCGATACTACTGAATTCGCCATGTTGTAAATACTCTTCAACAATTGTTCAGTACTTGGTCTGTTATTATCTATATATCGAATTGTGTCCTATCAAAGTTACCTAATATATTTACAGTGGTTCACTCAAATATTTATGATCCGTTTCCCTTGATCATAACTCAGCTCTGTATAGACAGTTATATATTACAAACCAAGCGGGGATATAAAATTACCTACATTTTGTATCGGGCAAGCTGATTGGTCAATCGTACCGTTTGACCTGGAGCAAAATGCGCATAGAAATATAGCTATTGAAATCCTTTCAATATTAGCATCACGGTACTGGAAGAATTACATAACAGCGACCATTTTCTCTCCCGCTAAGGTTCATTGCGCCGTGGCCGAGCGCTGGGCTTGAGAGAAGAGACGCCATTAGAGCAATGGTCAGTCGACGAAAGGGAAGAGTGAGTTTGTGGCCGAGAAGGTAGCCGAATTCTGCTGTAAGTAAATTTATTTGTATTGAGTTATAAATATCGATGAATTGCCTTGTTTACCTGTGATTATAGAGGTCGGTATTTGAGGATTCTCTGATAAGTACTGGTCAAACATTGATTAGGTCGGCCGCGGGGAGCGCGGATTTACAAATAACCACGAGGTCGGATTATTACATAATCAACATAGTTTACTTGATGTCAAAGCGATTTGTTCTTTTCATATTATTTGTAAACTAGTGTTTGGATGATGTTTAACATTTTTAAGGTGTTAAATAGGTACACAACATTTTTTGTCGGGAGGAATTTCCTGCTCTCGCTATTGACCCGTTGACCATACATATGTTACACCATTTTCCCGTGGCACTCGGGCCATTGTAACTGACGATTAATTATTCATTAGGCAATTAATATGCACGGACGAGTGGTCATCACATGTTCAGACTAGTCATTGGGGCTGAATTACTAATGGACAGTGGGAAAACGCTGTCCGGGGTTTTAAAGGGGATTGCGCAATGGGTTTAGCTGTCATGGAATGCGTAGCTGTGTTAACCACCACTGCATGCGTATTACTGGGTTGGCCGTTGGAGGCCCAGATATTCGATCGCACCCATGTGTTTCTTGTTCTCGTCTGCTTCAATAGCCGCTGAGGTCACACTGTAATCGTGGCCAGAGAAGCGACCGTCCGCGCCGCCCCGAGCGTTTTCATCCGATCTGTGATAATAAATGCTTGAATTGGCAGTTAACTTGACCTAAAAAAAAAAAACCACGCCGACCTTGAGCTCGCCTGGTCAGGCAAGGAATTTCTTTTCACACTCGCGTGGTTGAAGTAACGACCGGACGCTCTAGGAAGCATGGCGGAGAGAGGTCCTTCAGTGTCCCGGATTTAGTTGTACAATTGTAAGTGTATGTCATTACCGCTAGCCGTAGGGAGAGTTACGTGAGAACACTGCAATAACTCTCATTCACACTGTATTGCACATGGCGCTGGTCAATCCGCTCTTTATGCAAACAACGCGAGAACACGGCCGCTCCCCTAAATACCTGAACAGTCATAATATAGATACAATCTTACAGGAATGAATATTTCATTAAATTCCACCATAGGTCAGTTAGAGGTGGAGAAATGTTCTAGGGCGTCGAGAGCTCGAATGAACGCGATATGTCAGAATTTAATGTGTCAAAAGTACTAAACAAAGCAGCCAGAATGATAGAAGGTGTAAAGAATATTTAAACTGGAGAGATGTCAGGAATCACTAAGACAAAACCCATTCTACGATTGCGCATTTATTATTAAACGGTTTTTGATACTTAATTTAAATTTAAAGCTTAAATATGACTTGAAATATGTATATTATCATTCAACAAAATGTTTGTTTGCATCGTTTCCATGTTAGAATGTCGTAAGAGAAGTAAAATTTTAACAAATTTCATTAGTCTTACAGTTGTATACATGGTGTTCATTATAACGCAAGCACATTATTTCGATATATATGCACGTGTATGCATGTACACGTGTGTGTGCTAAGCAAAGGGTCAGTTACAAACATGTACATACTTATTTACGTTCGCTCAAAAATCAGTAACGGCTATATTGTTTTCGTTAAAGGTCATATATTTGCCGTTTGAATTAGCTTTCTGTCCATTTTATTTGATTCCCAAAGATCTATTTAACGGAAAACGGATTTCAAATAACCAACTCATTTCTAGAAACGTGAGCTTTTGGTTCCCTGGATGGTCAATGCAATTTTCTAAATGACGCAGAAATCAACAAACTTTAGAATTGAGACAAGAGAATATATTGGCCACCCTTCTCTGTTTGATTATAAACCATTAAATATATTGATTACAACACACCCTTCTGGACCTCAGCACTTAAACATCCAGCATTTAAATTCAGTTGTTTAGCCACCTTTGGAGTTTTCGTTATTGTATTGTAAGGAGACCTTTGTGACAAAAGTTGCCTCTGGCGAATAGTCTCACCAAGGTTTAGGCGTAGAAAGCTGTACAAATTAGCCACTGCGATTTTTTGGGTTTTTTTTTCTGAAGCGATTATTTTTTTTTTTTTTTTTTTTGAGGGCGTAGGAGTATTTCCGGTTAGTCATAACCCGAACATCTTTTAAAATATTGAAATCCGTAGTATCAACAAATTCAACAATAATTTGGCGTGTGTATCGGGAGTAACGTTCTTTAGGTGTTTTGGCGAGTGTGAAGTATTTTGCTCTCTGTGGCGTCCATTTGCTGTTTGTTGTGCAAATAATTTTTTTCCTGGATGCAATTAATGGACGGCGCAATGAAGTGCGCAGTACTTGTTTCCAAAACAACCGTATTGAACACTGATACTTCGTACATTGGCGATGTACAGCGGAGAAATCTGGGATCGAGGTATTTATAGCTTGACGTTTTTACCCGCTCTGACCAGCGCAGTATTGATGTACTACATGTACACATATACCTGTGTAGATGGCCACAGTCTTCTGTCCATCTGATGATCAATAACTCCGCTATTCTGCCTTGTTAGAGTTTGCCCGAGGTTCAACACAACACCTGCCCAGACTAGTTATTACGAAGAATTCGCTTTTAATTGGAAAGCGTCCATTAAAAAAGGAACAGACTCAATCAACATGTTGTAAAATTGACGACTCAGGTTTTTTTTTCTATCAAACAGAAAAGTTCCCATCCTCCTTTTAAACAATTTTATTTGTTGTTTTGAAGATTTTAAAGGTTTTTTATATATGTTTAATTGAAAAAAAGGTAACAAAAACAAACCCTTGGGCTAGGAATTTTCATGTTCCTACCGCGTTCTCGCTAAGAGATTCTATCTCTGGGTTCGACCAATACTGACCAGAGGCTAAATAAGATGTAGAGAAACGAGATGGTCTCAATAGATACCGGCCTTCCATTAGAATTCTTCTACACCTATTGCATTTTGTTTTACTTCGTATCCATGTCATAAAATGGCACCTTCCCACTGTTTACAATTGTCTCCGTAAAGTTACGTAAGACTTAACCCTTCTCTACTTTCTACAGGATGTAGGGACGTACGTCAGATGTCTTAATGGGCAGACATTTAACAACAAGGGACTTATCGATTAGACGGTCTTACGCCACGGAGGAAATGAGTTAATTTCTAACTTACATATCTACTACATTTACTAATGGTATATTCATAGTTTCGGGCGGAAATCGTTTGCCCAAATTATGGTCCGAACTGCTCACAGTACCAACTTCCTTAAGAGGTACGGATTGTTCCGCGTGGTCCTGTTGTTTACACGTCCTAGGATGACGAGCACCTGTTACATATTCTTGTTTTACGCCCCGGAGTTGTTATTTTTTCACCAAAGGCTTCACTCTTTGAATGGCACTGGTAGAATTCACGGGGTATCACTGACCGTGGACTATCAATTGCCATACATGGCGTGTAAGTGATGTCGTCTGGAAGATGGAGAGGATGGCGGACCAGTGGGCCAGGTATAAAGGGAGAGCAGTCGATCTCTTGACGTCAATATGTTCATAAAGATGCATTACTGCATGTTTATGTCCACTTACAGCAGACGGTCAAATTAGTGCTCTCTCTCTCTCTCTCTCTCTCTCTCTCTCTCTCTCTCCTTCGTTTCTTTTGATAATAGATATTTTCTTTCTTTTCAACTTTTTTTTCTAAAAATATTTAACCATATATCTGAGGAATACGGAATAAAATTGGTGTTAAATAGTTCTTGTGTTGATTTAACTTTACTGAAAACGCTGGTTATATTTGTTCAGTAATATCTGAATTTCCATGGAATAAGTAAAAGCTGCACATTAGAAGCCACGCTATGAAGGATACGTAAGCTACACGTGAGTGTGATTAGGAACTTGTGCACACAACTTTCATCTTATGTTCGATACAAATATTAAATGAAAAGTTTACACAAATATATATGTAACAAAATCAAACTGTTGGAGTTTTAAAAAATATACATTATTTAGGTGCTAAACATTCAGAGTTGTGTAAGAGAAAAAAAGTCTCAATATATGTTTCTTGTACAGCAAACTTTGTATTTCGATACATTAGCGCCTGTTTTTAGTCCTAAAAGGTTGAGCATACAACCAGCGTTGGACTTGGCGTTGTTTTCGGACACCTTTGTACAATACCGTGTAAATCCCACATACAAGACGAAGTAAGTTTTAACGATATCAGGGAAAGGGTTGTTGACATTTTTAGCCAGTAGAGGCCATCACACTTTGTAATAGCTCAGGTTACCGTACAATCAGAAATTGTCATTGAATTCCAGACTGCATTATAAATGGTTGACACACAGGCCTGGCAATTGCAATCTGCGGCCATTACAGAACGCAAGGGATACCGATAGACCTTGAGTAAAATCTCTTTGCGTTAATCCGATTTTAAGAAAACAGAAAAAACATGTATAATTGTTGAGCTGAATTAAAAACACCTCGTCCATACACATACTCAAATTAACAACACCTCAAGACACAAAGAGAGGGTCACAAACAAACCAAAAACAGGGCCACAAACAAACCAAAAACAAAGAGAGGGCCACAAACAAACCAAAAACAAAGAGAGGGCCACAAACAAACCAAAAACAAAGAGAGGACCACAAACAAACCAAAAATAAAGAGAGGGCCACAAACAAACCAAAAACAAAGAGAGGGCCACAAACAAACCAAAAACAAAGAGAGGGCCACAAACAAACCAAAAACAGCCATTTTATTATCAAAAGCCTGTTTTGCTTTACTATTGCCCTGCAAACATATCGGCTAAATAGACCCTTGTCAAAACTTTACTTCAATTTTAAAAAACACGTGGTCTAAAGTTCATGATATGGTAGAATACAGGATCTAAACTTGTACGTATCGTGTACATGTACAAGGTACATGTATATCTATTGTACAGTGTACATGTATATTTATTGTACAGTGTACATGTATATCTGTTGTACAGTGTACATGTATATCTGTTGTACAGTGTTCATGTATATCTGTTGTACAGTGTACATGTATATCTGTTGCACAGTGTACATGTATATCTATTGTACAGTGTATATGTATATCTATTGTACAGTGTACATGTATATATGTTGTACAGTGTACATGTATATCTATTGTACAGTGTACATGTATATCTATTGTACAGTGTACATGTATATCTGTTGTACAGTGTACATGTATATCTATTGTACAGTGTACATGTTTCTGTAGTACTGTAAACAATTAAGTTTATCTATTGTACAATGTACATGTATATCTGTTGTTCAGTGTACATGTATATCTGTTGTACAGTGTACGTGTATATATATGTTGTACAGTGTACGTGGATATTTGTTGTACAGTGTACATGTATATCTATTATACAGTGTTCATGTATATTTGTTGTACAGTGTACATGTATATCTGTTGTATAGTGTAAATATATACTTGAGGTACAGTGTACATGTATATTTGTTGTACTATGTACACGTATATCTGTTGTACTCCGTACATATATATCTGTTTACCGTTATGAACACTAAATTGCAAACTATAGTACTTGATTTTTAATCGAAAGGGACATTGTTACGATTAATGTTGAAAAATCGTTTTTTATTTATGACAATATTTTGCTATATGATGCTTGTTAATTGGTGAATAAAACAATTTTCCAATTTGAATGACATTGTTCACATATGTTGCTTATTGGTAAATTCCTCTTTCAATTAAGATGTTTCCTAAATGTAAGTTACTTGTGAACACAGATGAACAGTTTCTAGTGACAATCTCATTCCAGTTTTATTCAGTAACATTTTATAAATCGAAAAAACCCATACTGACGTCTGTCCACATTTGTAAGAGTTTTGAGATCAACATCTCTCTTATTACGTGTCAGGTAACTCTCAAATGCAAATGTTGGTTTACTATTGTTAATGCCTTAGTAAAGCATTGAAACCATTAAATTGGAAAGAAAAAAAATTAAAGCTCTTTTCGTTACCATGTTTTTACATTTTAAGAGACTGTATGGTCCATACAACCCTCATCGAAATTGCGTAACATAACATTTAGGCACCGTAAATTTAATCATATTAATTCTCTTTAAATTAGATTGTTTATAATCTCCAACACCATATATAAGTATGACGTTTAGAAACTCATCAAACTGTAGATCTGTTGAATGTTGAGACCTAACATTTAAAACAGGCAAAGTGTCTCTTAGTGGTCGGTTCTGTCAGATTGATGCTTTAGAACTTAGCAATGCATACATTTAGCTGTAGACAACAACTGGCAAATTACGATGTATAAACTACAAACACTTATGTCTGAACATACATGTACTTTATTAATCAAATCAAGGGAATTGGAAAGAGAGTTCTTGAAACTTACGAGATCTTTTTTATTAATTATTACAAACTGTTATGCAATTTAACATGATTAACAAAATTAGATTTAAAAGAATTGGTGTATATGGAATAAACATACTTAATCATTATCTAATTAAATCTAAAATTTGAATTCACAACTGGAACAGAGGCATGTACATCGATATGATTCGTAATATATCAAAAATGATAAATAAAAGAACGTATATATATATATATATATATATATATATATATATATATATATATATATATATATATATATATATATATATATATATATATATATATATATATATATATATATATATATATATATATATATATATATATATTAGTGATTATTGATGAAATAAAATTAGGCTATATTAAGGTAACTGCAACAAATAAATATAAACATTTTTAAAAGATGAATACACGCTATCACAACTCCGGGGTTATATGCGGTTAAAAAAAACTAAAAGCTTTCGAGGATAGATAAATTGTAGTTAATTTACGTGTTGCCAGGCCTATTCAGTAGAAAATTTTCCACAGTTTGCCGGCAATCCGTCGCTTGGTTCACCAGATTTTCCGAATGTTTGGGAATAGATTGCACACGATTGAACACTATTACTCACAAGAGAAGACCGAGATTCTCACTGATTATTGTCCGTGTCAATGATTCAGTACGTGGGCCTGGAGAGTGTAGATCAGAGTACATAGCTGCTTTATGATAAACCAAAGACCATGATGACGAAACTACCTAGGAGAACTGTCGTCGCCAGGTGCGGATGCGAAAATTTCACCAGGCGCGGATCCCAAAAATCCATTTGGTGCGGATTCGGAAATTTTCCCTGGGGATTTTGGGGTAGGGAACCAGGGGGTTTTTGGTTGGTGTGGGGGATCCAATGTCTAATTTTTAAAAGTTGATTATATTAATTTCTAAATTTCCTGGAAGGGTTCCATGTCCCTCTGATGGCCTCATACCACATGGGTCTAAGAAATAAAAGCGAGATAACTCAAAACTTTTACATGTATTCTAATGTGTGAGTTTAGCTGATTGTATCCAACCATCAAAACTTTATTTCTTTTTTAACTGTACATCAGAATGATTCACTATAAAAATAAAATGTAAATACCATTCCCGATTGCTTGGATTATTTGCATCGAATTAGTATGCATAATATACAAAAGTTTGTACAGGGTTGTTTTATTTCGATCATCTGATTCTATTTTATTCAAATATATCTTTAAGATACAGAATTTGCATTCTTCGATAAAGTAAGAACAGGAATCAGAACTTTTGGTTGAACATGATATTTTTTAGTTACATAGACATTTCTTTTCGAATTGAATTGGATTACATAACACATCGTCACAAATTGAACAATTATGATCAAACTATTACAGCGAACTCTTCCATTTTGATGAACATTTACTAGCATTCTATTCCATTTACCAACTTCTGCTAGAAATGCAACGTAATTTTTTTGTTTATTGTACAAATACGCACATAAAAAGGATATCGTCTAGTGTCTCCATGCTCCATAAACTTTGACGTACAAAATGTGAAAGGTTAAACATATGTAATTTTTTTAAGCGTGTTAATGTTCTTTATTCTGCGAATGCTAACATCTATAACAAACATATTGGTCTCAACATCGAGGCGAATCTTAAAAAGGAGCAAAATCAACCCTTATCCTTATTTATACATATATTTTATCATTATAAAGTTTGTTCTGTAATTAAGTTTTGCTCATCATATATTCGTACACATTATAGCATTGAATCATGATTTTTTTAAGTATACACTCTCATAACTGCAGCGGTGTGTGCATACAAATTGAGTAACGCGCGTTAGCGCGTTATGAAATTTTGTAGGCACACACCGCTGCAGTTATGAGAGTGTATACTTCAAAAAATCATGATTCAATGCTTATATTTACATTTTTTTTAACTTCTTGCCTTGTCTGCAAATGTGATTCATACCTTAAAATTCCTATCTAATCCTAAGGGTAAGTTAATATTAATGAAAGAGCCACAGTAACAGCCAGAAGCGTGAACTTTGATTTTCGCTTGTGAAGTTGCAGTTTACAGCGTTCAACGTTTGTGACGTCATAATAAAACTCGTCAATTTGACCTTTGACTACTTGTTGCATTTATAGGCATTTAAACATCACGGAATTTAATGGAAAAACACAGTAGAATGTAAATATATTGATTTTATGATCAGGAAATATACTTTATTACTTATGAATATACATACATGTATATGGTATAAATCCATATGTATGACACATAGCATAGCTAAGGAGATTTAAATTTTTTTTCAATAACGCAGTTTATTGCGTAAATCATAACGTGAGAATTTTCCATCGTTACATGCTTTATTTTTTTAATACAAAGCATGTCACCGTGGCCTCAAATGACCTAGATTTCACCCCATCAGAGTAAGCCGGTTTTTTGTTACCATGACGACCACTACTTATAAACGCTGATTAGATTTTTATATATGTAGGTGAAAAAAGATACTTCGATTTTCGACCCACAGATCGAATAAAATGCTATATATACAATATTTGCAGTCTTCCTTTAAATAGATACTGTTAGAGAGAGAGAGAGAGAGAGAGAGAGAGAGAGAGAGAGAGAGAGAAAGAGAGAGAGAGTCTAAAAATTCATCAACAGTTTTTGCTCAAGCATGAACCGCCAAAAATTGGGAAAAGTTTGTTAGTATAGAAGTATTAAAGGTTTCTGAATAATTGTTGAATCTTTTTTTGAATGAAATATTACATAATTCAAAGTAGTTCAAAGGAAATTGATAGACATATTCAAACAAAATTTGCAATCGACTCTTTAATGATCACTCAAAGCTTTGAATCATGGAAATTTTTAGTTGCAGGTCTGTAGCTCTGCGGGAAAGTTTGGTTGACATGCAGTATAGAACAACTGTTCCTTCCATTCGAAAAACTTGCATTTACGGCGCACAAAACATTGCGCTTATTTCAAAATGATTATCCAGTTCGGGGTACGAGTTGTGCGTTTTCTATTCCCTTGCTAAAACTTGGAAATAGAAAACACTCAACTCATAAAATTGGATAAAAACCATATACCATTGCAAATCATGAGAGATCCTACATTTATCTCTAAAATATGTGGAAATCGTGTAAAAATTTGATATTAATAGGTAAATCATGGTTTTATGCGTCACCATGTCTCTTTAAGGAAATATTGGCAGAATAGAATACCTCTTAGGAAACTGAATCTGACGCTTTACTTTAGAATAACTTCAATTTTCTGTGATAGATATCCTACTGTACATATTAAGCAAAGTCGGTGTGTGGTTGTGGGAGGGGAGGGGGGGTCTTACTCTATAGAACCAGCTTTCAGAGGGGAATCGATTTTTGGAGATCAGAACAGTATTTCGTACAAAGAAAAATGTGTCTCATCATTTTCAATTTTATTATCATAAGCAATTAAAAAAAAAATAATACTTATAATTTTACCACTCATTAAGTATTGTGCATGTCAGGTAATAAACGCTTCACGCAGCATTTTTTTATCACAGTGTCATGACAGGGGGTAAGGCAAGTCAATAAATATTGCGATTTAGAATTGTTATACCTCTATAGCAGTACATCCTTTGTTCATTCAGACATAACCTGTTAGATACAACTATCTCTCTCCAAACAATAACATATGGCTTTTTTTACAAGCAATGATCTAATCGATGTTTCAGTGCAAATAAAATCAATGCTCTTTGTTGTCTGTTTATCTTGAGTACAACATCGATTTTTTTTTATTTTCCCTGATTTCAGTACTTTTGAAAAGAAGAAAAAACAACACAACTAGGGGGCATACTGGGCCATTGTGACATGGTGACAAATCCGGGCCAGCACTGCCCCGGGTCCCCACGCTAGGGCTTATCGGGGTGACCCGGCCTACATGCGAAGCTGTAAAAGTATTGTTCAGGGATGAATGTTTTTCTGTAATCTGGATTCGATCTAACACCATTCAGATTTCAATTAGATTGGACTGATAATTTCCTTTTGGTATGTATGGAACAGAAGGCATTCAGGGCCCAGCGAGCGCTGGACACATTTCGCCGACTTCACAATACTTCTACTGGGTTTTATTGACGGTTGGACCTGCCTTTTAAAGGCTGAAGGGAGAACGATGGGTTTTAAAGGGTAAGGACAATTTCTGAGGCTTGTTCTGCAATTGACTTTTCACTTGGTTTATTTTAATTGTGAAATTCATCACAGTATATACATCGAATTCGAGTTACATATAATTATTTTTTTTTAATTTACAAATCCATTGATGTTTTATTTAAATCGCCCCCACACTCCGCGTTTTATGAGATTAACCCTAATTTTATTTTCCTTCACCGAAGGCTCTTTTTAATTCAATACCCACTCTACCGGATAAAAGTATGAACAAATATTTGATCACAAATCTCGACTCGACTGCACTGAGTTTTCCTCGAATATTAGCATCTTACAATGTTTACCTTGCCCGATCCGACCTTCCTTCATCGACCGCCCCCCAAAAAACCTGTCAATGTAAGTACCCGTAAAACGGAAATAATATCAAATAACGCTGCAGCACTAGTTGATTGCTCATCGCGGCAGTACCCAGGGTAACAATTGCCAGATCACAGTATATGGGGTCGTAAAGATGATATTACCGAATCCGCTGTTTATTCGCGTTACCCAATATTTATCTTATTGTTTCCCTCCCGAACACGTTTTATGGGGATAATCTCTCAGAATGTCGGCGGACCTATTTACCTGTGTAATGGATGTTGTGTGGGGAGGAGGGGAGGGGGGGGGGGGGGGTGAGAGCGGTAACTATACATTCGTCGTCCCTGTGTCTAGCAAAGCTGTAAATTCCCGCGTAACAAGTTCGTATCATTTCTAGCAGCGCTTGGAAACATTTGGGTAATTATTATTGAATCACACGGCAACAGTCCGCCATATTGTTCCTAGCATCACTAGCAAGCACTTTAACAGCAATTTCTCTGCTCAGTGATGGCTATCGCCAAGCGGGACTCGGCTCAACCAAGGGATATCTGCCTGTTGTACAAAACTGGAGATTAATTTTGCACAAATTGGAACGTTATTTTGACATTTTTCAGGTATGAAGTGCATTTGGACTATTTGCTTGTTGGGGGTTAAAAGCGTGCAGATCTTGGCACTTGTAGAATTCACTGATACTTGAATATTTAATCTCAGTGAATCTATAGTGGCAACCGCGGCACGCTACTCTGAACATCGTGGGAGCAGACTGCACGAAAAACATGGGGATTTCATACATTTTGAAATAGAGCCACCAGCGATTAAATTTTATATCGTGCTGTATGTAAGTATTTATATTCTGGTTTTCATTGCAAATTGTGTGTGGCTGTATCGATTTTTCCCGCGCTTTGTCGGGGGGTAATCAACGTAATATAAATATAGATTTTTTTCTCTATTTGCTTTACTATGATTCGTTTAAACAAATGTTGTGCATATATAAAGTGAAATAAGGCATTGACTCTGCTCAACTCTGTAACAATAGCAGAAAATTGTGACAAGATTTTAACCCCGTCCAAGTATTAATTCGTCCATTAAGAGACATTTTATGCATGGGCTTGCTTTCCTGTGGGTTAATTTCCACACATGAAGCCTATTTTCAATTGAATTAGTCAAGTATAACCGCCTTTGAAATCCTAACTGGATTTTATTTTACCTGCGATTTTTTTTTCATTTATTCGATTCACTGAAACGATACGCCTTTAAAACCTGATTTTCATATCATGAAATATTTAGTTTCCTTTTTAACCAGTATGTAATTCCGTTTATAGGTTTCCTAAAGATATACACGTACTGAGGGATCTCATTCATTCCCCTTTATATAGCGCATCCAGAATTCTTTTTCCATTATGAACCATTTTCACCATCATCAATTCCTCCCCAATGACAATGGGAGATCGAGGTCACATATGTTTCAGTGTTCTCACTGAACGAAGAACGTGTCACCACTAAAAATCGATAGCGAATTCTCCCCTGGAGTCTGAGTGGCGCTACTCGGTCTCTCGTTTGATCCTTTGAAATAGGCTGCATCCGTTTTGCTTTGTTATTGATAAATAAATAAACGACTTTCATCCATTTCGTTTATTGTTTGTCAATAATACCTGTTGTTTGATAATCAAGGTTTATTAAAAATACGAAAATGACCCAAGATGATAAAGATTGAAAGAGGCATCTGAACCAAAATTTGAAAGAAAACACTAGGTATATTCATTTTGTTTGTTCGTTAATGTTGTTTTATTTTGACACATACTGAAATGATACTGTGACTTTTTCTCTTGGATTAAGAGGAATTGATTCGTGAGTGAAGACGAAGCCCATTGTACATACATCAAGGTAAAGAACTTGGTTGCTATGGTAAATAACTTGCGCCAGGATGCCTCGCCTCTCCTTGGCAACCATTTTCTACAACTGATTAATTCTAAAATTTTAGATCGAAATCAGAACCGAATATATGTAAATCCAGGCCTACATAAAAGTAGGGCAACTTTCAAGTTTTGGACTTTCTTTTATGCTTATTCTGTGCAATGAATTTTGGTAATGATTTTTTTAAAACGTGGTGAGTGAAACTTTTAAAAATTTCTAAAATGGAGAATGTTTCGCGAAATGATGATGAAAAATTTGAAATTTTGTTACAACTTATAAGGTTGTGCTGAATTAAGTCCGATTCTCTAGATTAGCATCATATAGTTTTAATGCATGGCCGCCTCTGCTAACTATACATTCAACTGGTTACACAAGACAGACATTCATATCTGACACAAGAGAGTCAAGAATGGAAAGACCCAAATAATACAAAGTATGTAGTATATGAAAGTGTCAGGTTTGCTTAATTCCTTCAAGAACTATTTTTTTTCAGCAATCAGAGGTATTGCAGCGGTCTGGTCCACTTTGTCTACATGTGGTCTAGAAAAATATAAAAAAGAAAGCAATTGTTTTTTAAAGTATAATTTATGTTTCTGAAAATATTTTAAGTAGGCAGATTACTTGTAAAGCTGTCCGATTTCCTTCATGATAAACACATACGAATACTGTGGGAATGGTTGTTTTCATGGAGATATATTTTGTAAGGCGACTCATGCCGCTGATACAAATGTCGCAAACAATGAAATGTAAAACCGATTTAATCTAAAGTCATCATAACCCGCCCCCTTGTTTTAATTGCCCATTTACGTTTGTCGATCATTTAAATGAAAGTTGTACAAACATAAACAAGACATACATGTAAACAAAGTTTGATTAAAAAAAATGTGAAAAGATTATGATAAATCTTAGTGTTTCCAAAAAATGATGGTTTTTAAAGTCAAGTCTGATATGAGATTCGTAAAACCTTTATTTAAAATGTTGATATCAGTTTAAAGATTTTGGCAAAGCATGGCGTTTCGGTGGTTATGCAACTCAAGTATGAAATGAGATCTAAAAAAATAACTACAAAAATCATCAGCTATATTTTAAAGAGATATTTTGAGGGTTTTAAAAGTCAAGTTTGTTGTGAAATGTGTTCCATAACCAGCGGTCCGGCAATATACTATTTGTTCAAAAACTTATTTCAGGCCAAATATCATACACGGCAAATATAATACGTTTAGGGGTACCCGCCATCGTTGAAGTAAGCTGCAGTGTAACTGAATATAACGATGTCAAGATGACATCACACACATTGTATGACCTTATGAAGTAGACAGTTAGCAGTGTACACTTATTTCAAAGCCTGCTTAGCGCACATAAAAAAAATGGCAGATAAATTGTATCCGGACTAGAAAATCCGAAATTACACCAAATGAGTGATGGTTATCTGAGAGCCTTTACATGTCTGTGACTATAATGTCCTTAATGTGATACTTGTTTCTCCCTTTTTTATTCCATAGCTAATTTTCGCCCCGTTGTCGCCATATGGTAAATTTTCAGTATTTTCAGTAATTTTTACATTAGCGGTATCTCCTTTATTATGAAACAGCTTGCATATCCGCCTCAAATTGTTAATGCTTATCCGACAGATTTGTTTTTCGCTCTATTTAGCTTTACATCTATTTATGTATTGGTAAAGATTCCGGTTCATAGGTGGTGATGAAAAAGTTCATCCAGAAAAGATTTACCTTTGAAATTACTTTTTATATTCCAGTACAATAAAGGGTAAAATAAATTCACTTACATATAAGGCATGCAATGAATAAATCTACGTGAAAGAAAAACGATTATGATAAAACATAACGTTCCAACGAATGTAAACGTAATTTCTGAATTTATATGGTGTGTGTGTGTGTGCGTGTGTGTGTTGTGTGTGTGCGCGCGCGCGATAGCGTTCATCCCTCACCCAATGCAAGTACATGAAATTGAAATCCCAATTGAAGTACGACAGTTTATAATTTAATGAAAAAAATATCAATCATAGACAATATCTTGAACTTTTGTTTATGTTAAAGAAAAATCACGAAACTCGCAACAATTTTTTAGCTACCGATTGCAACTGAAACATATGTTTTGAGCGTGCGTGAGGATTTGTTGTGTTTCAATTCGCGATACATTTTAAGGTTATTTATAAACAGACAGAAATTATAAGCTCACAAACAACGAGTTTCCATTCTATATAATAGTCAGAACGGTTCGCCGGATTGTTCATTTCTAGCCAACTTATGCCGGAATATTTGATAAATCGGACATTGTTCTTAATGATTATATTTTGTCCTTGATATGACTTTTGTTGTCAAGAAAACGTTTATTTTGAAAAGCGTAACGCCTACTGCCCGGTACAGAGTGTCCAGAAGACGAATCTGCTTCAATTTCATAATTCAAAGGGTTTTTTTTCATGATGCATGCAGTACGTATTAATGAATAAAATATTGATGTTTAGAAAGTTAATGATAAATGATATCATTATTATGTGATCAATATGAGCCAACATTCACTAGCTTTACTATGATATTTGAGTTTCAGAAATGTTTCAAATATGAACATAAAGTCATACAGGCCCGGGCGACTTCCGGAGACGTCGACTGATGTAGATAGATATAATCTGAAACTTTATGTAACTCAGTATTGTATTTAACTGCTACCTCACTCTATTTTCATTTCATGACTAATTTTAAATATCACACTCATTGGAACCTATATTTAATTGATGAATATTCATCCTCATCGTCGGATACCCACGGGTGATCGCGTCTTTTACTTATTCAAAGACGCGATCACCCGTGGGTATCCGACGATGATTCATCCTTTGTATTCATTAAATATTTCTGTAGTTTTGTCCCAGCGCGAAGCATATATTTTGAAAGGCGGGGGTTGCAGACAAGTATATAAAAAACATTTCTAATTCCTCGGTTGGGGGTTGGAGGGGGGGTTATTGTTGTGCATTCTACCTAAAACGTCTATTTTATAGTAATTTTGTTAATTTACCGTATCATGTACTTCTAAACAAGTGAAGGAGGGGGAGGCAGCTCCTATGAATTGCAATTTTCTATATACAGATAAATTTAAGAAAGAAAAAGTCGGGGGAGGGGAGGCATGTCCTCTGGCCCCCCCCCCCCATTTTTTCCCGATGATATGTGCCTGTTTAACTTGTTTTGTGTCATCTCTACTGAGCTAAAGAAACATTGCTGGGTTACTGACAGTCGGATGACATCGTTGCACAGAAAGACTACTGTTTTCATTTTAAAGATTTTTAAAAAATACTCTCAAGAGCACACGAGAGAATAGAGTCTGTTAAAAACAAATTGACATAAACCTACATGTATTATTTGTCTGTAGAGATATATCGCAATGACTCTATCTCAGGACCCAGCATTCATGATACTTACATCATCTGTTTTATCTAGTTACGATACTGGTAGAAGAAAAGCCCTAGTTCGAATCTGAACTTGTTCGGTCCTGGAGATTTTGTTGATGTTCCTGGAGAGTACGAATCATCTTGTATCAAGATAACGATCACAGATACTATAATAGCCCCAAGCGCTCGTTGGTGTGCCTAGTTATACACATGTATTTGTATGTACACCAATCTACAATATTTGCTCTCCTACCGAGTATTTTTTACAATAATAAATGATTAAAAAATTGATCAACATAGCGCGTTGAAGAATCATCGAAACCGGCACAACTGATAGAATGACATCAAATACTGTCTTTTTTTTCTTTTTTCTTTTTTTTAAACTAAGTTGATATTCTTTGACACAGATGGAGATAACAGAGCATGCGCGGATCTAGAAGTCGGGAAAATTAAAATTTCTTAAACTTACATAGTAAAATTTATTGAAAATTTACTGTCCCTAACCCCCCTCCCCGGATAAATTTTCCATACGAATTGCGTTGATCCATATGAAAAATTATTAATCTGAAATATTTACAAATTATCACAACGAAAATTTCCCTAAAGTCGATTTAAAGTCGAGAAATTCATATTATAAGAACACTGTCATATTAATCTTACTATAATGGAGCATTGTATATTTCATCAATCTAGAATAATAATTTCTATATTAGAATAAAAGTCTCACGCCATCTCGTCAATGACAGTTCTCCGAAACTCCCGAAGCGTATGGTGTTTGCAACACACTGATGAAAGATACAAAAGCAAAATTAGTATTAATGCAATATGGAGTATATATCGACAGATGTACAAGTACGCTGTAGGTAAATATATGGCTGTCTCCATGGCAATCATTCCATCATCAATGCGGGACCTACAGATAATTCGGGGGCAATCTTCGGTCCCGGGGGGGTTATCAATTGTCATGAGGACGGAAATCAATGGACATCCAGATTGCCGATTGCTGATGGTAAACAAATTATCATCGATTATACCAACGGCACCGTACCTGGTAATCACAATAATAATTCTTGGAACTTATTCTGAAGACCGCTCCGATTTCTTTGGTCATATACATGTACGGCTAGTTCAGGTTTCACGAAATTCTCGATGAAAATTGGCTAATTCTAACAAAACTGAGAGACAAAAGTTTTATAAATTAATATGAGTCATGACAGATGAAAGAATATCGAAAATACTGATGCATTCATACGAAACGTTTCTGTATCGTTGACGTCAGGTATATATCCTTCCCATCTAAAGACATCATCCAAGGCAAAGTAGGCCAAGTTTCACATACTCCCTACTGCCAAAGCATACTGATAAAGTGAGAATTCGATGGGGAGGGGGGATGTTTCATTAAATTATGGGGCTAATTTTTTTTTAATGACGTATCCGATATTATTGAATTTAACAGGTGCTTCGTTGGTTACTGAATTTAGACCGTGTTTTGGCTAGGTAAACAGGGTGTTAATCATTAGTGTAAAGGCAAATTTATTATTGAATGGTTACCATGACAAAATAAACTACAGTAAGGAAAAAACAATATTTGATGTATTAGCGTTACCTGACCCTGTTTATTTTTTTTCAGTTCCTAAACTAATACATAAATATCAGGAGGTGCATTAATTAGCATCGGTGGTGTAAAAACCTACAATACAGAAAGTGAAATATTTGACCAGACAATATTGTTTTTCTTTTTCGTTCTTAATTTACAAACAAGTTTATCCATTCAATTTAACTACTTTTGTTTTAAAAATGAACAAGAAAGGAGAGATATTAGGGGATTGGTGTAAAAGCTTCTCAAAACTGCACAAACATATCTAAATATACCTTATTTCTAGTTAACTTACTGGTAACATTTTCATTCGTGAAATAGTATTTTACGAGGTTTTACCTGGTTTCTTCCTGGTTGAAATTATTTAACAGATGAATATTTTCAGTTTGATTCAGTTTTCATCTTTACAAATTGGATTCGCACCATTCATAACAAACCGTATGTAATGCTTGTTGTGTCTTTGTGTAAAGATGTGTGGACTCTATTTTTTTTTATTAAATGGATAACTTGTGCATTTTGAATGGTTGACCAAAATTTGAATGTTATAGAAATCAAGTTAAAAGTTAGATACAGAGGTAAGAATTTATTGTTTGGTAAGCAAAGCTCGAGTCTTATATTTGTTTACAAATAATGTAAAGAAATTACCATTTCTTTGACAAAATGACTTGTGGAAAACAAAATGAGCTGATACAATGTGTTCATTAATAATATTATTGACTAAAGAAGCAACGTTTGATTGAAACTTAAGCAAAAAACAAAACAAATAAAAACACATACATAATGAATGTATACAATAACAAGACACGAGCTGCTTACAAATATATCAAACAAAGAATTTTAGACTCTGTACCTTGCTTGTAACTCGACATTTGACTTTTAAATTTAAATTAATAGTAACCATTCTAATCATTTTAGACTTTAAGGGTCCTCCACGAAACGAGAAAAGTTCTCCGTAAGAGCCCATTATTTTAAATTACTTACAGACATGGGCTTTTAGCATGTGTTCGGCTTGAAAATGACCAAACAATTTCTATCTTTGGGGGGGGGGGTCAACATTTTAATTTATAAGTTTACTGCTCATCATGAAAAAAAAGACACTGCAGTATTCGAACTCGGGACCTGCGGATTGGTAGGTCGAAGGTACACCAAATTGTACCACAGAGAAACCCCACTAATGGCAGACATAAACTTTTCACAATGCGTTTAAATCGCCATCTTGTGACGTACTGTCATAAGAAGTAGAAATCTTGGAGTGCCGAGGATCCTTAAAACTAGAATTTGAAAATATTGAGCTCAAATCTTAGACCATTTCAAATCTCTTTAAATCATGTATAAAACTTTTATACACACTTTATTCTAGCGAGCTTCATATTGATTTTAAAAGTATGAATTTCAATGGAACATCCGGAGGCGTTATTATATATTTGTTCTTTAAGATAGAGTTATACCCCTTTCCACATTAAAGTTGTAAAGAATGGACAATTTTTAATTTGACGCAACATTTATCTTATAAGCTTCAGTTTCTCAGAGATAAATTGTTCTAACTAAAATTTTTGTTAAAAAATGCACTCCATCAGACTGTAACTTTTTAATAACAATGAAATAGAATTAATTCATTTTTATGTCCTTTAAACACTCTTAAACATTCGAGTATATCAAAACTTTAATAATTGTGTGTGTTTGTTTATATATATATATATATATATATATATATATATATATATATATATATATATATATATATATATATATATATATATATGAGGTTTTATTTGTAAACCTTTTAATATTACATGTATTGTCTAATTGGATCTAGTTTTTGGAAAATATCTTTAAAAACCCTCATATTTTATTTATATATATTCATTTTTTGGGAGTTGATTTTAATCATCTCTCCTATGCAGTTACTCTGGCAAACCGAAAGTAAAACAGTGTTTGGACCTAAGCACAAATCATCACCGCTGACAAGACTTAGTTCTTGAAAATAATAGAAAAATTCAAAGTCATGTATGCTGAAGCATTGTTTTTCAAGGAAACTTATCAATAAACACTTTTAAAATAGTCAGATTTTATATAATACGAACAACTAAGATATTTTATAGTCTCAGGTATTCCTACGCCAGAGTTTAATATAGCCTCGTTCAACCAAACGCTCAGCTGTCTCCGTAAATCTCCGACAAGCAGAAAGGCTCTCTTGCTTGTCGGAGATTAACGAAGACAGCCGAGCGTCTGGTTGAACGAAACTAAGAGTTCGATATCAATAGTGCTTGGATCCACAAAATTTTTAGAATTGCTTCGATTACTTATACATAGTTTGAATTCTATCTTTAAATATTACACAACATGATTCATATTGGGTTTCTCGAAATTCTTGTCGGAAAAGTCTAAAATTCATATAAAAAAAAAGTGCTTAATTCAAATACAGACTACAAACTAATTGCTATGCAAGATAAGCTGATTTTAAAATAAATGATAATCGATAAAATCAACTCCCGTCAGTACTTCAGTACTTTGATTTAATTTTGGTTTTGTATGAACAAACTTGAAAGCCAAGGATGCTTTCTTCCAAGTTTGGTTGAAATAAATGTCGAAGTGGTTTCGGGAAAAGAACAATTCCGCAGAAAATCATCAACCATACAGAGGCCAGGAATTATTTTTTTTTTATCAGGAAAGCTCATTTTGACTTTCAGCTCAGGTAAATATGCAACTGCGACATTGGTCATCTTATTATAAGTATATCACACGTGCGGATCTAGAGGGGGTCCGGACCCACACACCGCTTGATAATTCAAATTTCTGGATCCGCGCATGTCACTTGACTGATGTCAACTTGTATCACTTAGTTTTTTACCCATTAGTTTTTTCCTCATTCTATTGTATATCTTATTAATATGCTTAGTCTTTTGATAAACGTATACTTTTGTGCATATGAAATTGTTACTTCCCATAAGAACTATGTTGACATTGGCTATATAATACATCAAGAAACAAAGAAAAATAGTTTAATAAAAATTACAAGTCTTAAATACATACAATTTTTATCTACAAAAGCTCAATCATTATATCAGTTTGCTTTAAAATCACCAGTAAAGAAAGATGTCTTAATGAACATCTTCCACTTTTCTTTTACACCCAATATTTCTATTTTTAACAGGAAAGAAAGTCAGGAATGAACCGTTAAAATTTATTTGAAAATCTCCTTAAAGTGTATTAGGAACTAAATGTAATAACAGGATCCATCGATGCATTCTTCTTCCTGTAGCAAACTTTAGCACCCACGATGCGTTAAAAATATCTTGTGTTTCCGTTTTAAAGATTTCAGAATTTTAATCTAATTCATTGTAATCGTTTTGATTCCAGTAATTTTTCTGGAATCCACTGTGTTCTTTCTTGAATTGCTTCCCTTTTTCTGCTTGACCAAGAATATTCCATGTTTTGTCGACAAAATCCACCATACTTGGAAGACGCTCTGCCAGCGACTCTATTTCAGGCATATACTCTAGCATCACGTCCTGCCTCTGTGCGACCACACAGCAAGTACTTAGTTTTTCGTAACACGATGCAAGTTGATTGTTCCATTTCGTCGTAAGTTTAACATTTTTCTGGCCTATCTCCCTTTTAAGGACAACATCCTCCACTTCACTCACATCCAAAATGTCTTCTAACAAAGCCTTCTTGAGTAATAAAATAGATTCTTTAATGAAAGCTAAGGCCTCCTCGTTGTTCTTCAAGAAATAGCTAACTACTGCGATTTCTTCCAACAATTTAGCTTGGTCTCCTTTGTTCCCAACAGCATATGTGGGAATCGGCATATCGCAAAAGTCTGATTCAATTTCGTTTCCTAAAAGACTTTTAACATAAACAGGGCTTTCTGATTGGCTTTCTGTACTCAACTTTGTGTTGCATTTTTCTTCGATCATCTTAATCATTTTAAATCTTTTCACTTCTGACCAAATGTCCAGGGCCGACAACGCGAATTCCTCAAATGTTTGACCGTCTGTGTCGTTGGTGATTGCAAGCATATCCTGATAAATTCCATATGCTTTGAGAATTTTGTCGAAAGCTTTGTTGAAGTTAAAAACTTCACCATCAGATTTGGCCCACCTATTTAAAGTATAAACAAAAATGTGTTGGACTGTCCAAGATATACCTTGAGTTGTATTATATCTATCAATATCTGCAATAACGTTTGCAAGAAAGCTATCGCAGAGCTTATGTCTCTCGATACCAAACTGTATGACTTCGATAGGAAAGTGTTTTATCGCATTCACTTGTAGTTTCAATTCCTGGATTGCTTTTGAGGGAATGTGGTCAATAATGTTATTCTCGGATATGAAATAATGTGGGATAGTTTCGCTCTCTAGGAAACGAGACAGCATATGTATCAGATAAAGAACACATCCTCCCACGTTCTTGTCCCAGCTGTTTAAAGGAATGACCTCCATAGCGCGAAGAAACACCGCCTTTAGATGTGTCGGAGCGAGATATGCCTGGCATAACGACGTTTGATGATCAACCAGTACTTTAAAGATGTTGTAGCAGTTCTTCTGATTAGAAGACAAAACGCTCAGAAATATTTCTTTTTCAGCTCTCGAAAAAATCATTTGCCACTCAACAGATTGCAGTTGGCTTGATGCATGAGAACGCTGTACAAAGAGTACACCTGCTTTCTGTATTTTTTCTTTCAGTTCTTCAGACGGCCACCCGGATGGGCGAGCGCGAGACACCCAGTCAGTTTTCGACGGAATCCATTCATGACTTTGAAAACCTTGGTATTCACGCAATATACCCATCTCAGCAAAATTACTCTCTCTGATAAAGCAGTTATTTTCCAGGAAGAAGAGTTGGCTTCCCCAAAAAACATTATTTTCGACGCTCGGCCGAAGTCTACAATAACCAGGATGAGTTTGACTCTCATCCACAAAGATTTCATTCTCTTTTTTCTCTTCGTTTGCTTTAAACTGAACAACAATATCTGACCGAATTATAATCTTCATCGGAGTGCTCGAAGTTGTGACGTTAGTAGACATTCCGTCTGTTTGGGTGACAATAACAGCATTGCTCTCATCACAAGCACTCCCAGCGTACTCGACCACGCAATTTTTCGGGACAGTTGTAATCCCAAGAACCCGAGGGACAGGCAGTTGTATACTGCTTTGAATCCAGCACTGCAATATGAAAGACAGATGAGGGGTGGGAACTCCCGATTCCGGATCTGTATACAGTGGATCTGCAGCCAACCGATAGAGAGACTCTGAAATCAAACGTTGAACGTTCTTATTGTTGAGAAATGACCATATATTTTGATGCATGCATTGTCAACTTTCAAATCATGAATAAAAAATTTCCCAAACCTTCTTCTTGGTTTGTAATCCACCCTCTGTATTTGAAGCACTTGGGAATTTCATCTCTAAGTTTATGCACTTTTGCCAATTTTTCAGTTAGGAAACTTTCTTCCTCCTCCCAGCTCTCGGGCTTTGTGGGTGTATGTGGTACCCTGACCTCAACTTCATGATCGACCACGCTGGAATCCGTTTTGTTCACTTCACCATGGTTAGTTAGGAAAGATATGACTTTTTTGTTCTCCGTCACTACTTTTTCATAGTCCGCTATTTTTTTTCTAAGTTCCAATAAGTCTAGCTTTGACTCTATATATTTGCTCAGAATTTGATGACTGCTCATTTTTTCTTTATAAAGTTGTGCAACTATCAATGAATATAAAGAGAAATCATTGTGATGATAGCAATATTCATTACATAATAATTCAGAATGATTAAGAATCAATTTCCCCACATTTTTAAAATGTACATTTTAATAATTATTTATACCACCCTCTGAATCAGGTTGAAGGTGTTTCAAGAAGTGTGTTAACAGATGTAGAAGCCCCGAGAGTATACCCATAGAGATAAGGATGTTTAGGTACGTTGGAGTAAATGATTTTTGTGTAACCCCCCCCCCCCCCACCCCCTCACTCTATTACAAATCTAAGATCGCTTCCGATGTTTTTATTCTTTGTCCGAATTTTCGATAACTGATTTTAGCATTTGATTTTCAGACACTGGTGTTTGCGTTATCACCTGCTTGTTGAAATTCATACTGCAAATAGTTCTTTCAATTTAATCAGCTAGTAAGACATATCATCACAAATTACTAAAGAGAGTTGTATTTTCTGACACCTCCCCCCTTTACTTTAAATTTGGCTAACCTCTCCCAAATCAAATGTAGGAGCATGAATAGGTACCAAATGCAGTCCAGTTATTGTAAAGTAAAGGTGTAAACATTCTTCATAAAACTTATCACGTAATATTATTGCAAAAATCTTACGTCCTGGCCATATCCTCCCCCAGTTTTTGGGCCTCAGACTAAGATAATGGTATTCACCAATATGACCGAGAAATAATGACGCATGTGATTTATCCGGATCACTTGGGACAATTTCTGTTCGACGAATATCCTCCTGAGAAAGATTTAACACTACAATGGTATTCCTTGTAACTTCACTCAGAGCTTGGAGCGTCAGATGGTCACCCCATGTGGAATTCCTCTCCATTCGGGTCAGGTAGCTCTCCCATGTTTCTTTACTTGACAGGAAGTCCTTAAAATGGACCCCGTTTTTCTGTATAGGGTTCATACGTAGATACCTGTAACAGAATATATATTACTGTGGTAATATGCATTAAAAAGACATGCTGCTTAGGAAAATATGGTTCACGTGTCACAAAATTATTGAACACAATACCGCACGGCACGTTCTCTGAGAGATTTGGCAGTTTCGCCGAATTGGGCGTTAATCCGCAACTGGTCTTCCACAGAGCAAAACATACAATTGCCGTCGGCGGGTACATCGAACACTTCGAAGTCATTGTCCCTAGCAAACTCCTCCAGAATCCGGGTATGATACGTAAAGAAGGTGGTGGAGAACGGATTCCATGCAGAATAATAATACGGAGCTAGAATAAATACAAGACAAGGTATCAGTACAGAGAGAGGATGTATTCTTAGCGAAAAACCGGCCGTCAGTAACGTGTATAAATTATCAAGTGTTGAATACAATACAGAATGCACATTTAAAAAATCGATTGTTTTCTTTCTAACAAACAAATTGATTTATAATATTTCACATACATGTATACAATGTACATTCAAATTCACATGAGAACTTACAAGGAGATTTACACGTTTCGTAAAAAAAAATATCGATTTCAAAGGTAATGTCTTTTCTCCACATTATATACTGATAAAGTGAACACTTCGATGTATTGGTTCAAGTAATAAACGATTAACTTACCTTTCCTTGTTTTATTTTTGGGATAACGCGTGTTTTGGTTGTAAGTTGAACCATAGTTTGACCGATTTGTGTTTGTGTTATTATCTTGATAACACTGATTGCGTTGCCAGCTGTTTGTGATGCCAGATGTACAGTTACTCTCGCTGGTTTGTTCTTGTTTTGTTTCCTCAAAAGCAGAAACTCTGCATTATAGAGAAAAATAGCGTAAACACGCACTCAAGAGTTTAATGATATGAGCATTAAATATTGCTTATCCATATCAAATGAAGATCAAAATTAATGTTTGTATGTAATGTGCAAATTTAAAATCAAACCTTTGTTCTTCGGTTTCTTCTTTGCATTTGTTCACCGACGACTTTTTACTGACAACTTCGTGTTGTTTTGCATTAGTTGTTTTGCTCTCGTCTGTTTTGTCCTGCATCTCTACAGGTTTATCGCCCTTCATTGTTCTGTCAACTGTGTCCGGTGCTTCAGACATGTTGATGATTTCAAATTCTTTTTTATTGCCCAGCCGATTGTTTATACATACACTTTGTTTATCTTCACTTATAGTGCTCTGATGGTTCGAAGAATAATGGATCGAGACTTCTAACGTTTTCGTTCTGGAATTCGCAACGTTGTCTGCTATATCTGAATTAAGAAAGGCGGAAGGATTTTCACAGCCTACATTGCTATCCTCTAAACTGTGATATTTATAATCCAAAGAAATTTTCTCTGAACCTTCCGTGTTATGAAGTGTCATGCCATCAGTTTCCATTGAAATATTTCCTGGTTTTGGATTCGTGTTTAGCAACAAATTATTCAGATCAAGTCTTTGTAATTCTGTATCGTCTGCTTCACTATGATATTCAGATCTGCTCAACCAGTTTGAGCTATGAACAAAATTTATCTGATCATTTTCCTTGCTCCAAGTCATTGAATGCGAATTCATTATATCATTTTCAAAACCAAAGTCAAATTCATTTCCCGATTGTGACAACTCATTCTGAATTTCCTCCTCTTCTCTTTCTTCTTCATTGTCAAGCACGTTCTCTGTTTTCCAGACTCCAGAAAACCCCATCTGAGATTGATGTCGCCTCTTTTCTAACATGAGCGCCACAGAACTGGACGTGGATGAACTAATACTTCCATCAAGAACTGTTGGGAGGGAGCGGTACCCCGGATGAAACTGGTCGTCCTCTGAATCAACCATCTCTAGTAACACGTGATATATACATGAACTCTCTCACCAAATGTCAATTTCTATGTGGACAATCTTCAAAGAAAGTAAATAAGTCACACAAACGTAAACGTATTTTGTTTTAGTTTTGTCAGAGTAAATATCCTATTGACACATCTATCGAGGTTATTGTTATTGGAGAGAGAAAATAATCTATGTTTATAGGGAAGTCCTGAAGAAACGTGGACTTTTGTTTTTATGATACTGAAAATTTTCATATCCACTTTAGATATTGTTAGAAAATCAAAACAGTTTCTTTGCAACAGAGCTTTCATCATATACCAGATCCGTTTACTTAAATTCATTTAAATAGCCTGATTGAATTTATTTTAATTCACACTTGAAAAGATTTTGATTCTATATATGTAAAAAAAAATCTGAAAGTTTCCCCAATTTGTGGTTTTTCTAAGCCAACTGGGTATATCAATTTAAGACTGTTCCTATATAGATTTTCTTTCATCATGACATCAGAAGTCTTAGTTTAGACAATCAAAACATCTAAACTCCACTGTCACTTGCTTTGATTTGAATTTAACAAATTGAACTTTTTCTGTTAGTTCTTTAGATGTTCAATTATATTTATGTAAATTCTTGTAAGGTAGTTAAATTTATCATCTCCTACCCAACTTTTTCGAACTCTATTGTAAATGCAATTTAAAAAAAAACACACAAAAAAACAATCATATGATTCTACATCCATACCAATAATAGATGCGTGTGTCCAATTCTTTAAATGCATTTGATTTTAGAATTGGGTGCACCTTTACTGCCAATTGTGACTTCTTACTAGTATGGATAGCTTTACCTAAAAACCATTCGTTTTATTTGCTTAACATGTTGCCTGCCTATTATAAAAATAAACTTGCAATTGGAAGTTTTTTTTATTCAGTTTCCTTCCCAACCATTTTCGGTCGAGTAACTTTGGATCTGCATGTACCATATACATGTTCTAGTATAAGGAAGCTACAAATAAAGTTATCATGCTAGTTGATTTTAATTTGGTTCTTGTAAAGGGCATTTTGAAAATACCCGCCCTTTTTCAATTACTTCCCTATACTGTTAATGTACTATATTTGGCTGAGATTTCTATATATAGCGCTTTTGGCGAAACGCGGCTTCCGCTTAATCAAGTACATCGCTTAATGCCATGCATATATGTATAAGAAAAGTCACATTCATGAATAAGTTAATTCAAATCCACGCTAAATTTTTCAAGAACTGATTTCCGCGACACATCGTTTACGCCAAATGTAATACGTTAACTTTACAGTATTCACTGATTGAAAGAGGGTCTTGTTTTTTATATTAAAAAAACCCCACGAAAACCCTTTATTCGTGGATCTCTGTACCAACTCTTTTTTCGTTTTTTAATAGAAATGGTAAACATTAATGTGCACTGGGAGGCAAAAGACACCAAACATAATAAAAAAAATCGCACTTTAACAATTAAACTATTATCTATAAATCATTTTGATCATCTACAGAGGTGCTTTCGGGGGGGGGGGGGGGGGGGGGTGGTGTAAAAACTACAATAGCAAAACTCTATTTTTAACCATAATATACACCAACTCTAGTTTATTTGCAAAGTTTTAAAAAAATTATTATCTGGGTCTTTTCAGGGGCCATCTCGAAATACAGGCTGGTACATTTACTAAAAAAAAATAAATAGGAAATTTCGAAGCAGGTTTAAATATACTACAATAGCGATTTTCCTCGAATTATAATTATTATGATTAAAAGTAGTATCATTTTCATCCTTATGTTTAAAGTATACAAAATTCTACCGTTTGGATTTAACTGGAAGTCATCTCGAAATATTAAAATGCACCAAAATTTACTATACTTTTGGAGTACTATACAGTTGTAGATTGATCCAAATGTTATACCAAGGACAACCTTGATATCAGATTTCAAAACAGAGACAACTGAATGTTTTCATAGCTATAACTTATGAATGCATTTATTTAACAGTAATCAAAATCAATGTGCATAAAAGTGCCCCTAAAGTTAACTTATTTACACAATTTAGCTCTAATATGTTTCACCAAGGACACTTATGCTACACCATGGACTTTGTCTGTTATAAGAATCTAAGTTTTAATATTTCAATTTGTTTTGACAGCTTGAATGTATTTTGAATGAATTTAAAATTACCAAATGCACATTTCAGCAGATATATTATACATGTTACTGTTATTCTCTATAAGTTCAGGCTTAAATTTAAGTTTGTTATACAAAAGACACAACATGTTACACCATGGACACCATTCTATCTAGTTGATGAATACTTTTAGTATTTTATCATACTCCTGTTTGAAAACATTGCATAATCTATCATAAAATGTATTTATACAATACTTGTTTTGTTAATTTTTCTATCAGAAATACATACATGGGGATTGAAATACTCTTTTCTGTAACATTAAAAGTCCTTGGTAACACATTTTGTTTAAAGTCAAACTATATTTTTTAGGGAAAATTTGGCTTAAGCTATAAGTCCAATATCAAATTCAACATTAATTATACTTGAATTTATAAATTTGATTTGATTTGACAATACTGAAATCTTTGAAAATGAATATTTTAGGTCTTATGTCCTTGGTGTTAATTGTTAATTGTATGTGTCTTTGGAGTAACAAAATATTGCATGATTGAGAAATCATCTAGTTCTACAGCAACCAGATGCATCAACATTATATATCAGCATAAACTAACAAATGTGATACATTGTGATATATTTATTTAATAATTTCATCATATCTTTCCCCCAAAAATAAATTATGTAAATTACAGTCTCTGGGATAACAGTGATAGTCTATGGTGTAACTTTTTGTTCTTGTTACACCAAGGACTGCTACACAAAGGTCATATTTATGAATTAACTTGTCTCTGCTAAATAATTACTGCTCCCTCAGAGTAAAAGAGCATATTATCTGCTACAACAACACATAGCAATAGTCTTTTTGTTTGAGAGAGGTATTTTACTTACCTTTTTTTTATCCCTTGAACCTATCATTTTAACAAGAAACGGTCTTAATACCTTACAAAACCTATTTAAAATCGCAAACTCTGAGTAGTAACAGTCAAATAATGTGTAAAAATCAACTTATAAACTTTCGAAATTTTTAAGATTTTGTTAGAAGTAACTGTTTATATACCAATATGTATACTAATATATATCCAAAGGTAGCACAAAAGTGAAACTTGGCAAAAATCAAGGATTATACTTTCTAGTGCCCTGTAACAACCCAGTACCACCTTTTTGAGAATGACTCATATAAGAATCTAATATTTGAATATTTTAGAATGAACCTGAAAAGAGACTTTCGTCTTGTTTAGTGTGTTTTATATCTAGTGTGTTTTGTTAGTCTGCGAATCTGAAAGTTATCATAATTGAAGTCTTGAGTCATTAGATATAGAAAGTAATTAAAAGGTTTTTTTACAGTGATTGAGCGGATGTGTAAATGATATGACGTTATGAATTAGTGGTATATTTATTAATTTGTGTAATAGTATTTACTATGACTGTACATGGTAGTGGTCTGTGAAATCATTGCGCTGCAGGGTGTAAGAGGCAAAGTTTTAAGAGTTAGCAGGTTTTTATTCCGTAAAGTTTAAAAAAAATTGATTTGAAACCCCTTATATACTAGAAATATTACTTAGTTTTGCTCTTTACAACAAATGCAAGTATAGTTGAACTCAAAAATGTGATGTTGATTAAATTAAAGAACTTATCAAGAGTTATAAACATGGAGATGAAAAAAATAACATTGATTATTGAGATTCAATCGTAGAGTTGATCATTGAGATTCAATCGTAGAGTTGAGCATCCAATGGTAAATGGAACAAACAAAGAGATTAACATTCTGGAGATAACCTTTCAAAAGAGAGGAATTAAATGCAAATCAAGGATGTCGGACTAGAACAGTTTTTTTTCTGACATACATCAATAAAAGGAAAGGGTGTATTGATATGTGTATGTTCAGTGTATTAATCTATTATGAGGGATTTTTTTTAAAAATTGAAACCAATATTCCAAAAAGACATTTATCACCTTCTTGTTCTAATGAAAGAAAGAAACAACAAAAGGGAGCGCGTGGTAGCAGTGATGTTGAAAAAAGTGTGGTTGGTAATTTTCACCAAGGTTCTAGTATATTTTCAGAATGATGTCGTGGAAGGCAGTGTGTTTCAAATGCACTCATCAGTAATTTGTACAAGTATCTCAATTTAAAGCAAGTTGTGGATTAGACTTCAGGAGATATAGATTTTATTTTGAAATATGGAAATGAACTGTATCAGCATGTTTGGCAGTATGCTGCACATGTTTATTTAAATCCATGTGATCTGCCAAATTATTTTTGTTTTAAAAACACATTCCTAAAATGCTTGGTTTTTGTTCACATTCTCAAGCAATATTAGTAGATCATTTGTGGGAAATGGTCCTTTTCTGTCTCTAGAGTCGGCTATATCTATGTGTTTTATTTAACCGTCTCGAACAGGTATCTTTATTTGTAAGAAAACGTTCTTAACCAGCTGGTAAATTTCTGGAAAACTTATTGGTCAATGTCAAATCAAATCTTTTGAAATTCTTTTCATTCTAATGTCCATTTTTTAAGCAAGGCTCTTTGAGATAGTGACCATCTCAATGTTGTTTAGCTATTAATGTACATTGTACAACTACAAACATACTAATGATATTAAATTAATGCAAGTTTAACTCCCATGAGTACTTTCAGTACTTTGATTCTACTTTTTTAGGCCGTATGCGTCTTTACAGCTGGGTTGCGTAATTTCACTCTACCCTCAAGCAGGTTTATACGGATTTTGGCTCCTAATAAAACTTTTTATTGTGTACAATGTCACAAGCGCGAACGTAAAAAAAATTTTGCGTAAAGTATTAGGTAAGTTTTAAAGGGGCATGGTCACGATTTTGGTCAAATTTTATTTTTCTGTTTTTATTATTTCAAATGCTTTATGAATGCATTTCTAATGATCAAATGAAATTTGGGCGCTCGTCGATGAGTTTTAAGCAAGATACAGGGCTCACAATTCTTCGTCACGTAAACAAGGCTCGTGCCCTGTTTTTGTTTACATAGATTCAATATACCAGTAAAATATTTTTCAAGCTGATTTTTCTATATTCTTATTCATTTTAAGCATAAATAAACAGTTCCTAACGATAAACACATTCATTTTAGGTCTAAAACTGGAGTTTTCACTTCAACATTCAAAATGTAAACAAAAGCTTTGTTTACATAGCGAGGAATTGTAAGCTCTGTAACTCGCTTATAACTCAACGAATGATACTCAAATTTTGGTTGCCTATTAATAATGCCTTACTGAAGCATTATAAACTTTAAAATCGAAAAAATAATTTTTGACCCAAATCGTGACCATGTCCCTTTAATGATTAATTATACTAATAGTAATGTTACAATGAAAAAATCATTAGGAGTTGATTTTAATCAACTCTCTTATGCAGTTACTCTGGCAAACCGAAAGTGAAACAGTGTTTGGACCTAAGCACAAATCATCACCGCTAACAAGACTTAGTTCTCGAAAATAATCAATAAATTCGCTGTAATGAATTCTGAAGCACTGTTTTTCAAGGAAACTTATTTATAAATACCATGAAAATAGTCAGATTTTAAATGGTAGGAACAATTTATATATTTTTGTGGTATGTATTCCTACGCTAGAGATTACTAGTAGTCTCGTTCAACCACACGATCGGTGGTTTCCGTAAATTTTCGACAAGCAGAGAATCTCTCTTGCTTGTCGGAGATTAACGGAGACAGCCGAGCGTCTGTTTGAACGAAACTAGAGTCCAATGTTGCTTGGATCCATACAATTTTTCAGAAATATTTCGATTACTGATACGTACCTTGATGGAATTAATAGTATCTTTAAATATTACACGGCATGATTCATATGGGTTTTATCGAAATTCTTTTCGGAAAAGTCGAGTATTCATATTATAAAAAATGTGCGTGATTCAAATACATATATACATGTATAAGAAACCACTTGCCATGCAAAATAACGTATCGTTGATTCTAAAAGAAATAATAATCGATAAAATCAACTCCCGTCAGTACTTCAGTACTTTGATTTATACCTGAACCGTATATATTGTTAAACTTTCATGGTTGTTAATCAAAATGTGAAAGTCAGAAATTTAGAGCGTGGAGTGGATACCCTATATTTTCAAAATAAAGATCATGCTATGTTTTCATATCTATAAAAATACCATAATCACAACAAAATGAAATATGACATGTACAAGTAAAGCACATATACAGTAACTTTGATCCCAATTAACTTGCAAATGAAAACAAAATATGATTTAAACGAAGTGTTTCACATTATATAACCTATGTAAACAAAACAATGGTATGACCTTTGTTAAACATAACAAAATTGAACTCTGCTAATTGCTTAAAAATCCCAAATTACAATTTGAAATACGTTAAGTATGTATAGTGTACAATAAAAATGGGTAACAAAATGAAACTTTTATTAATCCTTTTAGCTTGTATCCTGATCCTGCTACTCTATGATGATGTTCAAAGACGATTTTTTAATGAATATGTGAATGTTTTACAATGAATTCAGGGTGTTTCCTCTGAGATATGGGTAATACCTATGTCCTTGCTACCTCCTGATTTAAAGGTTAATGAATCTCACTTGACTAAATTGTCATGATATAAGTTTTAACTTTATATTGGAATTAAGACTGGTAAATGACACTTGTATGTACAAATGCTTCAGAATGGTGTTTCCTTATAGTTACTTTGTTCTATTTCTAACAGACAACGCGTTCGTTATGGTCAGACCATTGTCATGTCAAAAGTTACTCTATTCTATTTACATTCAAAATATGCTATTTTTACTCCTGTATAGTTCCTTTCAACTAATGCAAAATAATTACACATCACAAAATCAAATAATATCAACATTTTAAGTTTATTTCGAAAACAAAACCCATTTAACATCTACTCATCTTTGTCTACAGAGTATATACGATAGAAAGCTAAAACGAGAACATATATAGTATTCATACTTACTCAATCAAATGATGTCTTTATCACATTCTATAACGTATGTACATATATCTACTTTCGGTTTGATCTGATATACGGATCTGGGGATTTCTGTCTATTTTTAGCCACACTTAATGTGATCCGCTATTAAAAACACACCAAATTCCTCTTACATCCTCAAAAACACATTTAAAAAAATTCTAATGTCTTTTATATTGGTTCAATACTTCTTAATCAATTGTTTTTCTTTTGATGTTTTAAACAAATATACCTGCTCTCTTATTATATCTCTTAATATAGAAAAAAAGAACATTTTTCATAGCTAGTATATTTCCTGCTATCCGCTCCCCCACTTCGTTTCGGCAATGAGTAAACCGCAGTGGAAGAACCAGAACAAAGACTTTTACTTCTTGAGTACCTATAACGAGGCTTGGTTTTGGACAGAATGGCGAGTTTCGAGTGGTATTCTATTGAGATAAAAATAAAAAAATAAACAATATACATTCTACCAGCATCAAACATCAGTTCTCAATATACACTTGTAACTTAAAAATTAAGTAAAATCAAATTTAGAAAAAATAACCTATTTATATTATTGCAGGTAACACTGCAAGAAAAATAATTAATTATTATTTTTTTACTATCATAGATAAAAAAAGGCAAAAAAAATAATTGCATTCCATAACAATATAAACTTTAAAAAAAAACCCTCATCAGCCTATTTCTGAAAATTAAAACTTTAAGTCTATACCAATGGCATTCTGTATTTTATTTCTTTTAGCGACTTTAAAACAACTAAATATGACAAAGTTTAATAAATGATGGGCATAGGAGATTAAAACATTCAGTTTTAAAATTTAGCCATGGATGTCTGAATACCGCATTGTAATAAAAGACTAGGACATTGTTCTGATAACACCATGGTATTTGTATTTTTAATGTTTTAGTACTGATACAATACCCCTATTTACATGTTGATCTTTTTCATGTTAATCTTTAGAAGGAGTAACAGAATAATGGTAAGGCAGGTACATGTACTTAGTATTTATTTTGATATACATGCAAAATGTTTTTACGATTTTTTTTCTATTATGTCTTATATATTTTACCATAGTCATTAATGTCCTCGAGAGTTTGTACCCCATTTTTAGAAAGTCGATAAATCTTGATTATGCTGATGCTTAAGTGCACAAGAAAGTTGCTTAATTGGATGAATATACAGTATATGACAACTCAATATTCAAAATAACACGAACGCGATTCAAGCCAAAAAAGAATTAATCTTTTATGATTCATATAATTAACTCAAGTATATTTTATGGTCAATCAAAATGTAAATGAAAGAAATCTAGAGCTTGCATATCTTTATTTAAGAAACAGGTTCGTTTCATGTTTTTTTTATTTACCTTTAGAGTTTTAAAACAAACTGAAATATTATAATCACAAAAAAAGAAACCATTGATCATAATTTAACGAAGGGTTTACTTAGTCAATGGATGGTAGTTTAAAGATTATTTTTGCGGACTTATCATTACCTAAATTAGCTGTGACTTTTTTTTTCAATAACTCTAAATGAAACGTTTTTCATTATAAATGAGCTAAAACTGACAGAAATTGAAAAGAAATTTTAAACCTATAAAAGTCAAGGAATCATACCACAGTTGGCAAAATATCAGTTATTAAAGATTTTGCAAAAATTACATCATCAAACACTCATTTTACCAAACCTAGATTCTGTTTTTATAAATAGTTTCAATGAGCAGATTTACCAGAATTTCATGAGAAATAAGTTTCACAAAGTCAAGAAAGGTGCTATCATTTAAGAATGAAAATATTCTTCTTCTATACTTTTATCTTTTTAAACATCAAAGTAAAAGTTTGATCCCCATTTTTGCTCTCTTATTTAATTCTGAGAGTCAAAATGTAAATTTACATGAGACTTCATCCCACCTTACTTTTATAATACATTAAAGTGAAAAGTCTCACTCTTCTAGAGAAAATAATTTTTGTACTTTTGTGTGAATTGGATCCCATCAAACTAACACATAAAACAACGAGTCTGCCTGGTCCTTCTCTTCATCATGGAGTTGTAGCAAGAATTCGATTAAAAATATGGATACCATCAACCCAAAACCTTATTCTGGTTAAAAAGCAAAATGATCCAGCTCTGCTCATCCAGGCTGTTTGTATATATGCAATTATGTTTATGTAACTCGTACTTCTTGTTCAATTTATTTTCTTTTGAGAGGAAAAATGAATTGAATTGGTCCCTTTCTCCATCTTTGGGACTATCCTTCTACGGCCAATATCAAATATATTAATTGTTTTCATTTTCAATCCAAAATGGAATATAACTACTAAATATAGCCCCTCTGAGACACGTAAGGTAACGATATTGACGAAACTTGAATAATCATTAAATTCTTTGTTATCATAAGATTTCCTAGTAATAGCCTCTTTGCCTTTATGAGATTTTTTTTGTTTAAATTTGAATTTAAACTCCCTAAATTCTAGCTCATGGATGGCCCTTTCTTTCTGTCTTTTTTTCATAACTTCATTACTTGTGGTCACAAATTTTGAAAAAGTTTTTTCTTTTCCAAGTAAATATTCGTAAAAGGTCAAGGAATAACAAACTTGAACCTTAGGTATTGTGCCCACCATGCGCACATCCAGATTTTTTTTCAATGCGAAGGAGGGGGATTTTTCGATGGATATTCAAGTTTGACAGGTGGCTCCAAGACTTACCTTTGTAATGTTAATATCATTGTAAGGAAAGTCAAATTTTCCAGGGGATCCGGACCCCTCGACCCCTCTATCGTAGATCCGCGCATGATGTATATCATAAAAGAGGAATAGAAAAGAAAACTTCATATTTAATTTATGTTGTACATATGAATAGTTAAGAGAAAGATAGACAGCCAATAATGTGACGTTTGAATAGAAATTTAATTGAACCATGAACTGTATTCATATATTTATTTCTGTTCCAATAAAGTACAATGTATTGTTTTGATAACTTGAAATTATTTTTGCAATCATTTAATGATTTTGTAATGATTTTTAATTAGACAAGTTAACACATCAATAGATTATCTAATTTAAAATCGTACAAAATGAAAATCAATTATATCGACCTATTGAATCATCTCTACGAAATGTGAACATTGATCAAATGTAGACATTAATTTTAAGTTTTATTGTTATGGAGCATAGATTCATAGACATATTCGTTAAAAGTGTATACACATTTCAGGGATATGATCATGCTGTGATTATATCCAAGCTTAAATAAATGTTTTTGTTCCGTTAAAATCTAAGTCATAGGTCGGAACATGGGAGCATTAAAATAACCTGATTCTCTCCTCGTAAGGCAACTACTCAACATTTGAATTAATTCTTCAATGTTCGGATGAGAATGACGATATGTCTCTAGGTCTTTCATATGCTCGCGTATGATTTCGAAATCTTTAGGTTCAAAACAGACGCAACCTAAATGTGAACAAATGTTAAGCAATGCACTTATAACTCCTGATGATTGTTCATATTTCTGTTGATATATTTCATCTCTGAGGTGGTCATCTTCTATATCATTAATTTCAAGTTCATTCTGTCCTTTAAGAAGTCGTTTTGCGCAATTGATAGCTGTTAACAGAAGCTTTTTAGACATTTCAAAATCCATACGGCGGTAATATTCGAAAGCTTTTTCGTCTAACCACACAGCAATAAGAATATGATTCTGGGTAACGAACTTTGGTATTTCCATACAACCAATTTGTTCATCTATATCCCCGCTAAGAACATCACGCACAAAAACAACATCAGCTTTGATTTGGCTGAGAACATCTGCGCCACACTCTGTGTCATATAATGCTGCAAGAGCTTTTTTTGCAGAAGCATCTTCCATCATACTCAAAGCTTCCAAAAACATATCTTGAAAACTAGGAGGATCTGAGGGCAATGGAGCCAAGAGTACTTCCTCGTAAACTGTCTTTAACATTATGTATGCATCTTCATACAGTTTCAGTTTTATAAGTGGCATAATAGATTTCAAATTAGCTGGGATAAATACTTTTTCCCAAGTGTAATTAATGTCTTTAGTGCGCTCAAAATGCTCACAGTCTTTGAGAACAGACATTCCATTTTTTAAAATAGACCCCCATCCATAAGCATCAAACAAATGTTCAATACACTGAATTGGAAATACCCTCAATGCTTCTATATGAACACACAATGCCTGGACTTCTTCTTCAGAATAGTAATCGAGAAGATTGTTACTAGCAATGAAGTAATGGGGTATACATCGTTTTTTGACACATTGTAGTAAATCTGATAGCAGATAAACCATGCAGCCGGCAGGATTGTCCTCCCAAGATTCATGTTTGATTTGTTCACAAGCGTAAAAGAACACGCTTTTCATGTGTTTTTGTTTAAGAGGTCTTGGAACATTGCGATTCATATGTTCCATCAGTAATTTAAAGATTGAGAAAGTATCTTTTTGAATTTTAGTCAACCCCTTTTTGAAAAGGAGTTTCTCACCCTGTGAAAACACGAATTTCCATTCCACTTCTGGTTGACAACTTGAAGGATGGGCTCTCTGTATAATTAGACATTCACTAGTTAAAACATCCCGTCTTATCTCCGCTGATGGCCAAATAGTGGTTCTTTCTTCTGATTGCCATTCTTTTCTTACCGACGGTGGAAAAGAGGGGCATTTATAACCCCAAAAATATTTTGATATTCCCTTTGCCTTTAATGTATTCTTTATATTTTCCGGTATATTGACCGCTTTCAAGTACACACTTCCAAATGAGCGCACAAGTCTAGTTGTCCACGTACGCTCATTATTGAATACTGGTACCAGTCGACAATATCCTGCGTGGCTGTCGGATTCAACCAAACAAACACTGCATGCTATCATGGTATCCGTCTTTGAAAAGAAAAGTTCTACATCTATACCACAAATAATAAAACTTGGAAAATTTGTGGTCGTCTTGTCTACGTAATATTGCATTTTCCTCCCTTTGCTATAATCTACTATATACCTATTGATTCCATCAGCGGCTGCGCCATACAATTCGTAGTCTACATTGATACCACTAACGTAAAATTTTAATTTAAAATCAAAAGTTGATTTTACCGTCACGACGGGAAGGTACGCAAACAACTTTTTTAATACGTAGGAGAAGTGCGGCAGTGCAAGTCCTGTGACTCTGTCTACTGACATGGAATCCGAAACAATGTTTTTTAGAGTTTCTAAAACAAAGAAAAAAAACTTGTCTTATTAGTCTAGACATGTATTCAGATATATAAAGGAAAACATCAATATTAGTATACAAACGATACGTGATAATAAGTAGAAGATACGAACTCTTATCGTCTTCATCTTCCAACTGCAATATTTGGTGTTGTAATCCATATTTCAAGAAAGGACTCTTAATATCTGGTTCAAGCATTTGTTCTTTGTTCTTTAGATTCTTGTCCTCCGATAAGACATCTTTAATGTATTTTTTAGTAGCTTCACGACCTATTTTTTCCTCTATCCATCCCATTAATTTTGCTTTGTTTTCTGTCAGACAATTCACTTGTAAACGTCGAATAAGTGATTCTGAAATGAAGCAACATTTTTTGGAATTTTACTTTCGTTCTACAAAATTTATAACCAAGTTTATCAATATAGAGGTCATAAAAACATGCAATGATGAAAAGTTTACTGTATGGCCATTCTTTTTCCCAGTGAAGGGGTCGCAAACTTAAGTAGTGGAACTCTCCAATGTGTCCAAGAAATATGGTTAATTTCTGCCGCTTTGTAATTGGTCGTCCTTCCGATAGAATTTCCGTACGTCTGATATCGTCCTCGTAGACATTGAAAACAACCACCACTAAATTCAACGCGTCTGCTATGGCCTTCAAAACCATATGATCTCCCCATTGATAATTTTGCTCCATTCTTTGTAAATAATGTTCCCACGATTCTGTAGAAAGGAAATCTTCTAGTCGACTTCCATCACTCTGACAAGGATTATGCCGCAGGTATCTGAAAAAGCATTACAGTTACAGCTGCAGTAAGTATAATATAACAAAGCTAGTTGTTCTTGTTCAGAAGCAAAATTATCATGGATTCAGATAAATGCTATAATTCCTTAATTGAGAATATGTATTGCAGGGATATAGTATTTGTACATAAAAGCTACCTCACGGCTTGACGACGCAAAATCTTCCAGTTGTAACCTAAATCCCCATTGATATGGAGCTGGTCTGCAATTGCTCTAAACATGCAGTTACCGTCTGGTGCAACGTCTCTTAGTTCGAAAAGGTTATCGGAGGCAAATTTTCTGATAGACTGCATAAACGTCGGCATATTTACGAACTGACTAATCCCTTTACCTGGAAAATAAGCATAAAAATATTGGACATTATCTTTCTATCTATAAATTATTAAGTGAAGAAAAAAACCCATATTGCTACCTCGAAAACTTAAATATCTTTTATATACTATATTTTGAGAGAGCTCTTCTTCATTAAGGAAACCAATATAGTTTATAAATGGCCACGACTATCAAGCACCCTAAAAGAATGCCAAACTGCATCAAATGTTTCAAAATTATGAATGATACTAGAAATGTAAACTTGACGATGCAGAATGTTGTTTTTACAACTTACTGTATCGCCCCCCTGTATCTGCATATCCACTTGAACCAAGCATGCTTTGTACTGCAGATGGATTTTGTGGCATTTTATTATCCAGGGTGTAATGGTCAGAATAGTAATCATCGTACAAATATTCATTGTCTTCCATCGTGTCGAAAATTTCTGATTCCCATGATAATTCGGAATCTGGACCGTCACCATCTTCCTCCAAGCTGTAATGTTTCTCTTCAGCCTCAAGTTGAACCATATATTTTTTAGTATCAGTCTGCGAATTTTGACTTTGATGTTTTTGTTCCGTCAAAGGTTTATTATCTAAGATTCCTTTGTCATTTGCATCTTCTGATCTAATGGATTTACCTTTTTCAGAACATCTTTCTTGGTTTTTTGTAGAATTAAAACCAGGTTGGCACCCTATTTTGGCGTTTTCTTCAACAAACGTTTCTGCAGATGCCTTTGTAGGTTGTGGTAGTGTTTCCGGACAACTGGGGTGAGTCACTTTTGATGGAAGGTTCCACAAAGTTTTCTCTTCTGACATATCTTGTACAGACGAATTATGTGAATCTGAGACAATTGGTAATGTTCCAGATTTTTCCTGTGAAGCCCCGTTAACTATCTTTTCTTTCTTTGGTTTTTGTAATTGTTTTTCTTCTGTATCTATCGGAGCTTGTACAGAGGTATCGGTATTTGGACTTGAATTTATTTTCTGGTAGAATGACTGGTCCCAATCATGTTGATGATCATATTCCAAAGAAGATTGGTGAAATTGTTTCTCGTCAGTTTGTTCTGAGGCATTGTATGGGTTCGTCCTTGAACTGGAACGTAGTTGACGTGCTAAACTACATGCAAAACATGTACAGGTGTCCAAACGATCTCTATCTGTCAGTTCATCACCATCTACTTCATCGTTATATATATCCCCATCTTCATCTAATAACTTGTTTTTTATTTCTTCTTCTCGTCCAGTTGCCTCCCTATGATTATTGATACACCAAAAATTACCAGGAGAGATGTTTGTGGATCGCATCGACTGTTTCTCCATGAGTTGTGACATTGGGTGGGATTTCTCCTCTTGTCCTGTAATTTCATATATTTTCTCAGAGTAGCCATTGTCAAACTCATTATCGGTCCCTTTCTGCAGGAATTTGGTCTGGTTTTTGCGACCAGTCGGTGGATCTATGACCAAAAAATATAATGGTCCGTTTTCTCTATCCGTTGTTCTTCTGTTCATAAAATAGCTAAGATCAATAATCATTTTCAAGATGACGCCAAATGACATTAATATTTCAAAGGTCTACTCAACATTGAGATTTACTTAATATATCGTTTGTTGTTTTGTTTATTCTTCACATGCTACAATTAATTTATTTTTTATTTTAAATCTTACCTGCTGTTTCCTGTCTGATTAGGTAAAAAATGAAAATTTGGTAAACTGGGAGCTTTCCTACTCATTGTGTATGTTCTTGGTGAAGCACTGAAATATCAATGCAATATAAAATGACTAATGGGACGATTTTGCCATTAGAGAAGGCGGTATCTTTCTTGCATGGACTTTTACTTGGTGAAAATTTCTTCACCAGTGAAATACGATAATTAAAAAAAAACCTTTCAGATTATTGGGTTCTTTATATAACAACGATTATGTCCAAAATTTTAAAAAATGAAATATACAGTGTATTGCAATGAATTAATTTAATCAAATTATATTTTAGTATAAAAGAGAGCATGCATAGCTGTTATAAGCATTTTATGAATGACATACTTTGGTATAGCAAACTTTGGTCATATAATATAACTCTATTATTACATTATCGTTATTAACTCCAGAACAAGTCATAAATTGATAAAGAATGGATATGCATTTGTACGATACACTGCTTAAAGTGAATACAGTGTCCATTATGACAAATGTTGGCATACTTTGGAGTAAACTGTAACCTCTTACAATATGATGTAAGTACGTTTTATTTGAAAAAAAAACCAGTATTGATAGTTAGTTACTCAATAAAAAATACTACATTAATTGTACATAAAACACTTGCACTGAATCTGTAAGAGTGATGTACTTCCGTCATTGGAATATGGTTTCACTAACATTTTATTTCCGGCTTGGTTCTAAACGATTATTCAAAATTTTTCAAAATTTTTATTACTGCAGATACTCCAGGCTGTAAGATATGTCATGATAAATATGATAGAACTGCTGTACTAAGATTGTTCTAAACACGTAATTATGCTGGAATTTTGCGATTTATCAGCACATCGATGACGTCTACCATATATTGACTTTTCATGGTAACTAATAGAAAAGGATACATGTTATTGTTTTAAACCCAAACTTGGCTTTAGATAAAAGAACTATATTTAATCTTTCTCTTACACAAAACCAATAACATCACAACAAGAAAATTGTACAGATTAACAACAGAAGAAAACAAGGTATCAGACACACAATTACATTATAGCTGTGTATATTACCTCTGTCCTAGCTATATCCGACATTGTTAAAACGAAACTAGGAGGAAATTTTCAATTCCAAATTGAATCACTTGACGGAGTCGTGGGATTTCCGTTTAAATATAGTAGTCTATTTATAGCTTTCCTTCAACATGTTTGATTGTGATGGTGTTAAATTAAAATATGTGTTACAAAAAAGACGAATTATATTGTTAAGTTTTTTTTTTATTGATAACAAATAATTTAGATTTTGGATCCCAAAACTCACACCTATTAATCAGAGTAAAAAGAAAGATAAATCTCGTATCAGATCTACAAGGTTTGTGTTGTCCCACTTTGCATCTAGATAAAAGATTTTATTAATTTTATCCACTTTCAAATAAAGATACAAACTGTGGGAAGCAAATCAGCTGTGTCTTCTTTTTTCCTTTTTTTGGGGGGGGGATAACCTTTACTTTGATTTTTCTCTCATTTAATTTTCTGTTCAAGAATAGTGCAGCTATATTCAAAACAGCTTCCGATATCAAATTCATACATATTAAATATACACTGGTTGTATGGGTAAAAATTAGAACAATTAGACATGTGTCCTGATGTTTAAATCTGACTTCACCTTATTCCTCATTTTTTTCCATTTTCATCCTATTCATTGAGAAATTTTAATCAATCTTTATAAATACAACAATAGAGGGGAGTTGGGGGGAGGGGAGGTTCAAACCATCCCACCACCTGTGATGCGAATATTCAAATGTATTTAATTCACATAACAAAATTACTTAAAATAGGCCTCAGACTCCCTGCCTACCTCAGCAAACAAAATTATCCTTCAGACCACCCCCCCCCCCCCATCCCAACACACACACACACACACACACACACACACACACACTAACTTGGAAAAAATATACACTGTATATTATCTGGGTTCCCGCATGGATATATATGTATAGGCCTATAGGTAGAGTTTTTTTTACCTTGACCTTCCTTCGCTGTTATAAAAAAAATATGCAGTTTGGCGGCTCTTTTTTTCAACAATGCTCCAGGTCGTTTAGCATTAACTTTACTTTGAGCTCGACTCTTTTGCTCCTTGATTTGCAGCTGAATATATTGTTTCAGAAACTTTTGAAGATGTTCAAGGAAATTTCTTGCAAAGATACATATAGGACAAAAACATATCGTCTTTTAAATATTCATCAAGATAGAAAACGCTTATATAGCATTAAAAAGCGATAATTGTAAGACGTTCATCTGAAAACTTTGAATTTGTAATGATCACAGTATTCAACTTAATGAAAAGAATCTAATACTCTAAATTTTTGTTTTAAATCAGTGTATTACGCAAGAAATCAGAATATTTACATGTTTCAGTGTCACACTACGAATCGATATTGTACAATACGGTCTAATAAATTCAAATGATGTATTGTTGGGGCGCCAGCGGGGTTTGCATACGTATTTTGATATTTTAAATCGTACAATTGCTGAAAATGATAAAAATATAAGTAATAAGGAATCATTCTTTAAATATTATGAGATGATAATTTCGATCGGGGCGTTATCAAATCCAATTAAGCCCTTGACCAAAAGGGCCTCAGTAGACATAATACTCAAAGATGGATTCCATATTCCTAAAATAATTCTGAAATTACACAGAGTACGAAGACATGGCATGAACTGATAGGGATGAAAAATGGTGTGTGTATATATATAACCTAACACGACTCTCTAAACTTCCTGAAAATTATATACATCTCTCTCTCTCTCAGTGGTTGCTGACTGATGGGAGCCACGGGGACGGATCATTCGGAAGTTACTTTATTTTAGAAGCAGCATATATAGTGATATAGAGGTGGAGGTATAGGTGATGACGTAATTATGCATTTATAGAGGTCGTTTCTGATTGGCTGTTTTAGAGAGGTTGTATTACAGAGGTGATTTTTCACCACTATTTTTAGAAAAGGTAGCAATATAGAGGTCGTGTTTTCATTGGAGGATTGAATATAGAGGTGGTGACGTAGTTACTATTGAGGCCCTAGAGAGGGGGACTTTTTAGAACAGTAAATTTATAGAGGTCGTGTTCTCATTGGTTGCTTTTAGAAAGGGAGGTTGAATATACAGATTTAGTGAGCATGCGTAAAAAAAGTAGGAGGTTTTATGTTATGACGAAACCATAAGATGATTCTATGATTTGAGAGCATGCGCTGTAGTATCGATAACGTAAAATAGATGATATTAAGCAACACGTGAATTTTATTTAGAAATAATAGATCGATTTTGATGACCTATTTTGAGCAAACAGTGAAAATAAGGTATACTTACCTGTGCACAGAGAGAGATATTTTAAGAAAAAATTACATGAAAAAATGCGGTGATGTAGCATGCGCACTTGAACATTAAAAAAAGGGTGTATATTAAAAAAGTTTAGGGTATATTTTAAAAAGTAGTTACAATTTTTTATCATTTTTCAAAATGCCCTTAACACCAAACGATTCAACTCCTTCGGCTGCGGTAAACGGGCTGGATACCACCAAAGACACCCTCCTACCGCCACCGCCAGTCCCACCAAGGGCACCCAAGAGGGTGACACTACCGCCGCCGCCGCCGCCGCTAGCACCACCAAAGGCACCCACCTACCGCCACCGCCAGTCCCACCAAGGGGCACCCAGGAGGGTGACACTACCGCCGCCGCCGCTAGCACCACCAAAGGCACCCACCGCCACCACTAGTCCCCAAAAGAGCGCCCAGGAGGGTGGCACCACCACCACCGCCAGTCCTTTGTCTGGCCCTATATGGATCCTCTATTACGTTCAAGAAGTGGGAATTTGAAAAAACGTATTTCTGATGTTGAAAAGATTTGAGATCTACTTTAAGACTAAATCAAAAGTTCTGCGAGGATTGCGAAAGTCATCAGAATCAAACGGGCTTTTTGCAATGTTTACGATGTGAAATCTGAAAGGCTGGATGGCCTATCAGAATGTGAAAAAAACAGATAGTCATTGTGTTCAAAAAACACTTCAAGTGTTCAATAACTTTGTTATTTAACTATTTTAATTTTTTTTAAATAAATTTATCTTTATTGACTTTTTAAAATTTTTATTAAGTTATAAGAAAGAAGCGTGTATTTAAAAGACACTTTTTAACTTTCGTAACCTCTTTTCATTATGGATTGTTAAAAAGTGCAGTACAAATGATAGCATAGAATGCAATAAAAAAAGGATGAGAAACACCCCAAAACGTTGACTTGAATGAGAATCGTTGGTTTGACAATAAGAAAGTTTGTATAAAAGATTTTAGAGAAGTGACCGGAACGGTTACGATTTTGCTGACAGCTGGGGAACGAAAGAAATTTTATTAAAACGTAGAGTTATGACCCAGTGAGCGCCTGATATGAAACACGAAGATAGGAAAAGTGAATGGATGAATTATGCCATTGATAGAGCCCATTTTAGGAAAAGAGTTCAACAGAAAAATATTTTTTTTTTACCGATATTAAATAAAGTTATTAAAGGTCAACTGAACTTAGATAAAAAAAAAATGTTTATTTTAGTGAAACTTTTCGACTGTAAAATCTGACGCGTATTGATTTGATATATAAAGTTTACTTTGACTCCTTTTTTCAAGAGAGGATGGAAGAATATAAAAAGTGAGTGTAGACTAAAAAATATTTTTAAACAATTACGAACTTTTTCGAAAAGATGTTTTTCTGTTACATCGATATGAAAGTGTAACCTTTTACTTTGATAGATTAAAAAAATAATTAAGAACACTTATTAAACGATATACATTTTGCTAAAAAATTATTTATAAGAAAGTTTTTGGAGGGTTTACAATAATGTGACGGTATACTAGGTGCATAGATATTTTTTGGTTAAGAATAGTATTTTTGTTGTTGTTTTTTTAAATACAAAATCATCTTTTTTCATTACTTTTTAAAGGTTTCATATAAATACTTTGCTTGAAATATCATTAATGACATAAAAATACTTTTAAGTAAGTAAAAAGATCAAAATAAGTCTCTACATTATGGAATATTTTCTATGAACTAAAAAAAAAAATTTTGATAAATACATTCAACAAATTTCAGTTGAAAGATTTTTAAAATAAACTATATTTAATGTCTTTAGTTTTTTTTACTCAAGTGTATTGAAAAAATGAAATTATTTTAATCTTACAGATGTATAATAATGTATTTTTGTTGTTGTTTTTTTTAAAATAAAAAGTCATCTTTTTTCATTAGTTTTTAAAGTTTTCATATAAATATTTTGCTTGAAATATTATTAATGAAATAAAAACATGTATATTTTGTTGTTTCAAATGGCGTTTTTGGAATTGTATATATAAACGATGATTTTTTTTTCACACTAGTTTCTTTCTACATTGGCCTTTAATAAGGAAAAAGTAAAATTTATAAGTGTTATTCTTTTCTTTCAGTAATGAATTATTTTCATACATATTTCATATATTAGGTTGTTGGACATGAAAAAAGATAAATATATTGGTCTGGTTTATCAACTTTTAATGTACACGCTTTGTTAAAACTTGAGCCACTTTATGTTTGTTTTAGTCACTGTTTTTTTCTTTGGAGGTTGATAGTTAGGAGGCGCTCCGTTTGTTTGTTTTTTAACCACATATCCACTACCGCTCTGTTCTTCGGAACGTTTCATCATTTCCTTATTGTGGATGAAAGATGTTGGAGTTTGAATGTCCATCAATGCTTGATAAAATTGTCGATATCCGGTAGGAGTTCTTTTTGAATAAGGGGTCAGCGCATGTTTCAGCAAATCGGTGATATGCGAGCCTTCGATGACGCTGTCTTTGTAAATCAAATTTCCATTGTCTTTCCAAGACAATACGTCACCGCCGTACTGAGATAAGAATTTAAGAAATCCTTTGGCTTTATTTTGATATTTAATTGGAATAACGTGTTCCAAGATTTCGAGAACGTGCATCTGAGTGGGAATATCTTTGTCAGTGAGTGCGTCCTTCTCCATCTCCAAGATTGTCTCCATACTCTTCGGGGGATGATCCTCCCGTTGAATCAGTTTTTGGTATTTTTCTTTTGGAACGAGTATTAGTTCTTGAGCCATTTTGAAAAAGATGTAGTGCAGGTTTGATCAGACGAGGTATGATGCTCTGATGCTTTAACAAAAGCTTTTTACGTTGAGACTTGTTCACTGTTCTGCTCACAAGGGTACTTATGACATTTTTGTATGGATACAGAGTTTTTATGTACTGCTTTGAGACCGGAATGGTCCCCTTGTAAACATTAAACATCACCTCGCACAAAATCTGCATTTGAGATGATGTCATGGTCGACAACACTGCTCGTCGCTGTTTCGTGCTCGTAGTGTATAACAGATCCAGAAAGGACAGATGCGTTTTAACTGTTCTATTCATAACGATAAAGTAGTGAAAAATAAGAAAGAAAAGGATTTTATTTGGGTAGATAGACAATGGTATCTTCGTTAGGTAAGATGCGCGTGCGCAATCTATAACTGTCCTCAGTACTGGGACTCATGTCCACAACTAGATATCCAAACGGTCTGGATGTGGCCTTGTCGTAAGCCTCCTTGAAATATTTTAACTTTAAAGGAAATACTTGAGATCCAAAAGTAAGCACTTGTCTAGAATCGCGTACATTACGAAAAAGAATGACATAATGACAATTTAAAGATATAGTTCTGGCAAACTTTCCGGGCATGTATACATTCTGGGCCAACATGAACACACTGATTCGACGATGGTGTGCCGTCACGCAAAATAAATTGAGAAATTCCTCGCTCTTGGCAACTTGCATCATCATATCGTCTAGCACCAAAACAATGTGGTGTACACCCTCGCTCCAATCTTCGATCTGTTCCTTAGAAGGTAGCCCTTGATGTAAAACCAACCTATCGATGTTTTTCTCCATTTCTTCGAACAAAGGTTGATATTCGGTATATGCAATTACTATTCGCTCGGGTGGCGTTTCAAACATACCATCGGCATGTTTTAATATTTCGTAAATAAGAGAAGTTTTACCACTCATAGTGGGTCCCACGATCATAGCTGTGGCGGGTGAATGAAAGGGTAAAAGTGATCTCTCTTTCCACCAAGCTTCCATGTTCATTAATTCCTCAGTTAAGACTGATTTTATTGTTAGAATACATACTATTTTTATAGAATAAAAAAAATTACATCAATTTTTATTCAAAAAGCGTATGCATATATATGGTAAGTACAAAGGTTAGATGCAGTCCATTTGTTGAGATATAGTTCGATACACAAAAACATCAGGATTATCCTGCATTTTAAGAATATGTACAATGTCATTCATTGTATAATTTTGACATTTCATCAGTAAATAAAATAGTACATGATAACCACATGTCAAGGCGTTTTTTTCTGAATTGGAATTTCATTACAAATCATTTTTTCCGAATTATGATTTAAAAAAGTTTTGATTCGTACATCGTAATGGTCAGGTAGTCGACCAAAACTGTCAAAAAATTCCGCTTTTCGAAAGCCATCTATCCAGATAACAATCCAGTGGGTCCCCGGGAGATGTGAAGGATCTGTATTACAAACGTAGGCCGAAGGGTAAACGTGGACTCTTTGTGGTAAGGTATCTGGTGAAAATACGCCTCTGACAAAGTTCCTAAGCAGTTTATGTCCCTTAACAATGCATAGGATGTCGGATGAATTCATACTTTAGTGTATTTGATGTCCCGTGGTTGGTCCACTTCCAAGAGGGCCGGAAATTCTGCGTAGGCCAGACAGTTCAAGGTTTCCGTTGTATTGGCAGCAAATTTGACTTCGAGTCGAACATTTCCTTGTCTCACCAGGTTTATATATTCTTCACCTAGGTCACTAGGGGTCAGGCTAAAAGTGTATATGGTATATCCTTTGCCAAACTGACTTCTTGTTATTTCCAATCCTGCATCTTTGTTCCATTTTTCTGCCGCTTCAAATAAATTGACAAAGAGTGTGACGTAATTTTGATTAGTTCCTACGTCGATTTTCATGGGGCGGGTAGGCATGCTTTCCCCGTTCACGTAAAGTGCAATCTCTTCCACAAGGTTCTGGAAGTTGAATGGGTTCTTCTCGTAATGACCATTGACAGCTTTTTGAGATATGAAACAGAATGCGGCTTTGGTCGGTAAGGTGTTAGACCAAACGTTCTGCCAGATAAACGATCCAGAACCTTGAGTACAGGTGCTCATTTTTACTTCAGTTCTAGTCAGGGGGTATTTAGCCGTCTTGTCTTTCAAGATTTCAGCATGGTTGATCAAAATTCCACTGTCCACCTTAATCATGCATGCTTTAAAGGACACGTCTAGCAACTACAACTTGTAGCTAGGGGAGACTTCTTTGCTCATCAAGACAAATGCAGCGGGGTTCCTAAACAGTTTCAAGTGTAAATCCACCCCATTGACCAAGTATTTATCAATTCTAAATATATCTTCGTACAATGGACCTTCTAAATGGAATATTTGGCTGTTTTGAGTAAATGCATAGCGGTTGTTAAGGCCCCCATTGGTGCCTCCGTCTGCGTCCGGATTGTCCATGTCGTCGTCGTCTGGATAGTAAAGCTGGGACTGTAACTGGGATTGAGAGACATCACTACCGCTCGAAAGGAGAAGTTTTAGGTAGGCTTTCCAAGCATAGTAGCTAGTATTGAGGGACACAAGTTTTCCGTTCATATAAGTGCCTATCTGAGACCACATAGTTTGCAGTGGCAGATTAATGATCCCCGTTTTTTCCTGTGATGCCAAGGCTGTACCGTCGGTTTTAACAATCTTACATTTTACGTACAGGCGGCTTCTTCTTAAGTCTATGTACTCGTTACCCTGCCCAGGCACCGATAACTCGATCGGAGCGTCCTCCGTATCGAAGGAACTTACAGGTCTGCATTCACTAAAATAAATTTTATCCACAGCTACTTGATTGGGTGGAACGGTAAATAGAGCCAATTCTGCTGGAAGTCCAATGTCTGTAATTTTATCGCTTAAAAAAGCCATTCTTATTGATGTTTGACTTTTTTCTCGTCTCGGTTAAAAATACTGTCTCCTGTGTCTCGTTTTCTCTTCAGTCCTTTTTGTGGTGTTTTCTTTTTGAGTGTTGGTTTGGATTTGACGGTACGTTGTCTTATCTGTGTTTTTATAGTCTTCTCTGGTACGTGAGGAATATTTTCTTTGATGGCCTCTTTTATTTCCGCTTTGGCTCTCTCTTCTACGGCCGACATAGGTGTCACTTGTTTCCCCACTACTTGATCTGTACTCTCCTTAGAGAACATGTGTGGGTTGACCGATATCATGTAAGGATTTTTGGAAAACATACCTCCTAATCCACCTCCTGTCTGTTTGCCTCTGTATTTACCAGGTCGAAAATGTCCATCAAGCATCCTTTGATAAAATGTTTTCCACACACGTGGGTCTGATACATAGGTTGAACCCATCATTGTATTTCAAACAAGCGTTTTTTTCAAGAGTATGGTAACGGTAGTTATACCTTTCAAAAATGAAGCGGGTTGATTATTGACGTCTCTTATATACACTCTCACGTCTTGCAATTCACCCAATCGCAAAGATACTTCGTAAGGGTAATTATAAATGATGTTTCCCGATTTTTTACAGTTCACTAATCTCAAGAGAGGTAGTTCTCTGTCCCCCACTATAGAATCCTGACATAAATTACTACAAACGTACAATTCTGGTTGAGTGGATGTTGTGGACAAATTGAATTCCAAAAGTGAAACTGTCCAGTGCCCCTGTAGGTACAGTGGTTTGGGTAAATGAACAAAAAAGTCGTAAGGAGTGTTACCGATATAAATCTGTTGACTATCAGTAGATCTTAGAACCAATCTGATGCTCATTTTTGGAGATAATGACGTACAAAAAAGCAGCCTTCCTATTTAAACATTTTGCATGTCAGATTTCTTTATCCAAGAGTTAAATTTAGCAGGCCATTGATGCCAAGACACCAGGATCTCTACCGTTCCTTTTCTTTTTCTTTCTTTTAAAATCTTATCGATTTTCCAGATAGAATTGTCACTTGTGCGTACTTTCTGAAGTTCCTGTGAATAAAAAGTACCAGTTATAGGCTCTTCAGCAAAGTCTTTTAATTTGTAGACGGGCAAACCCTGACTACGGTATCTCCGACTAACCTTAAAAATTTCTCCCGTCCATTTTTGGTCGTATTCTCTCTGAAATGTCCGTCGCAAAAGAGATATTCTAACTTTATCACCTACTTTGAATTTATAAGGTTTCTTTTTTTCTGCTATTTTAGAGTTTTTAATTTTTTTGACACAACACCGGGGCTTTTGTTCCTTTGTAAATAAGCTCTATAACGAACCTCCTCTTCATTCTCTTTAGTCACAGATGCAGGAGTAATTCCCCCTAAAGGACGGGAAGGAGTGTTATTAATGCTATCAGTAACTGCCTGTAGCTTACTCAAAAATTCGTAAGATTGATTATGAGTAAACATGCGCTGCAATCTGTTTTCCAAATTTTGAATGCTCCTTTCTGCAAAATTACTTTTTGTTTCATTTTCCGTAAAAGTTTGGTGCACGCCTTCTTTTTCCAAAAAAGAGGACACCCACCGATTTTTAAATTCACTTCCTTTATCGGTTCTAAATACTTTGGGTTTTCTTCCATTAGCAAAAATCCCTTTTAAAGCTTCTATTACATACGACGCCGTTTTTTGTTTCAAAGGAGCTGTAAATACATATCTTGAAAATATGTCTTGCAAAACCATAATATACTGTACGCCTTCATTTTCCTTGGATATGTTACGCACGTCTTGTAAATCACCATCCCATATGGTGTCTATAGAATCGGTTAAAACGTGACGTCTAGGAAACTTTCTCTGAACTCTCTTTTGAAGTGAATACGGTTCTAAATTTGACAAAAAGTCTCTTATACCCTTTAAACCAATTTTGTGTTTCCCTTCTTTTTTCACAATTTGATACAATTTGTAAGGGCCTGCAAAAGAGGCAGCATGTTTCACGTCACTCCATATGTTTTCCAAGTACCGTCGTTGTTCCTCAGTCAACACCATCTTGATTTATGAACCAAACACAGTTTAACGTCTCTTTTTAAATTCACACAATATTTTAAAAAAATTATAAAAATAATCCATGGTAAAACATTTTTTTTATTATAGTACAACATGTATGATTAAGATAGCAATACCATCATAATGATACAAACAAGAAGTTTTGTACATGATCTAATAGAATATTTCTTTCATTAACTTTACATGTATAAAAAAAACTTATAGCATATTACATACATAAGTAACAAATATAATTACATAAATCTATCACTGAACACGAAGGGTACTTTGAACACAATGAAATGTTTTTTGTTTTCACAAACTAATAGTTAAAAAAGTCATTTGGATTGTAACGTGGACATTGCAAAAAACCCATCTGATTCTGGTGACTTTTCATAACACAATGTAATATAACATTTTTTCCTTTGTTAAAAATTATATCATATACTTAATTTAGCCCCCTTACATACTGTTTTTCTGCAAAATCATTTTTTTTATATGCTTTCACCATCGTTGTGCAATATCTACTTTCACCATGTTAAACAATATTTTTTTTCAACATGTTGTGCAATATCAGCACTTTTGAATAAAAAAATCTCTACCTTTGCATTTTTTTTCACCTGGGCTATGCTTGGTTACACTCCAATAACTTTATTTTCTTATTCAATATAGGCAACAAAATCCTCTCTGTCTGTTGAATTCTTCTCCTAAAATGGGCTCTATCAATGGCATAATTCATCCATTCACCTTTCCTATCTTCGAATGGAACTAACAGAGTGTGAACGTTATCGCTAAACTGAACTTTTTTCATTGATAATTTTGTCTGTCTTGCATTCATCGTGTTTCATATCAGGCGCTCACTGGGGCATAACTCTACGTTTTAATAAAATATCTTTAGTTCCCCAGCTGTCAGCAAAATCGTAGCCGTTTCGGGTCACCTCTCTAAAATCTTTAATACAAACTTTCTTATTGTCAAACCAACGACTCTCATTCAATGTCCACGTTTTGGGATTTTTCTCATCTTTTTTCAATGCACTCCATGCTATAATTTTCCATTTGTACTGCACTCTTTGACAATCCATTATGAAATGATTGTTTTTACATAAATGAATAAAATAAAAACTCTTTTTTTGCGCATGCTCATTATCTTGTATAGTAATCAACATTATAATGAATATGCTTCTATGCTAAGAATGACAAACAAGCTCTGTACAGAACCTTTTCTATAAATAGCTATGTTACTGTTCTAAAAAGTACCCCTCTATATGGCCTCAATAGTAACTACGTCACCACCTCTATATTCAATTCTCCAATGAAAACACTCTATAAATTTACTGTTCTAAAAAGTCCCCCTCTATAGGGCCTCAATAGTAACTACGTCACCACCTCTATATTCAATCCTCCAATGAAAACACGACCTCTATATTGCTACCTTTTCTAAAAATAGTGATGAAAAATCATCTGTATAATACAACCTCTCTAAAACAGCTAATCAGAAACGACCTCTATAAATGCATAATTACGTCATCACCTATACCTCCACCTCTATAACACTATATATGCTGCTTTTAGAAATCATGTAAAGTCTGATAATGTTAAGTAATAAACCAATGATTCATGTAAGGTCTGATAATGTTAAGTAATAAACCAATGATTCATGTAAGGTCTGATAATGTTAAGTAATAAACCAATGATTCATGTAAGGTCTGATAATGTTAAGTAATAAACCAATGAATCATGTAAGGTCTGATAATGTTAAGTAATAAACCATTGATTCATGTAAGGTCTGATAATGTTAAGTAATAAACCAATGATTCATGTAAGGTCTGATAATGTTAAGTAATAAACCAATGAATCATGTAAGGTCTGATAATGTTAAGTAATAAACCAATGAATCATGTAAAGTCTGATAATGTTAAGTAATAAACCAATGAATCATGTAAGGTCTGATAATGTTAAGTAATAAACCAATGAATCATGTAAGGTCTGATAATGTTAAGTAATAAACCAATGAATCATGTAAGGTCTGATAATGTTAAGTAATAAACCAATGAATATTTTAAGATCGGTAGAACCAAAGTCTGTAGAATCAAGGACGACAAGCTAACGGAAGCTACTGCTGTATATAAAAAAGGGACGTTTTATGTTTAATTTTTTTATCTTATTGTAGACTTAAATTCTTAAGGTTTGATCCTGGGAATCACAGCTATTTTCTCGATCCGGCGTCATTTTCTTTATCATTTATTATTAATATGACGATAATGGAGACTCTTTTTCAACATGTATAAAACGACTATTAGGAAACTTTAGAGTTTGTAAGGTTCCAAGGTATAATGTGAATGAACTAAAGATGTACAGAAATCATTGAAGATTCACAAGTCAACTTTGTAATTTCAAAGAAAAAAAATGTTTGGAGGGAAGTAAAATCTGGCTTGGTTATTTTCGGAAATTTAATTAATATTAGCTACTATATTCCAATTACGTGCAAGTAATTTATTCATCAAATCACGAGACTATTGTTCATTTCCTTGAATATATTTCCTAATTTTTGGGAGTTGATTTTATGCAGTTACTCTGGCAAACAGGAAGTGAAACAGTGTTTGGACCTTAGCACAAACCATCACTGCTGACAAGACTTAGTACTCAAAATAATCAATAAATTCGATGTAATTTATTCAGAAGCGTTGTTTTCAAAGGAAACTTATCGAAAAGAGTCAGATTTTAAATGGTACGAACTATTTAGATACTTTTTGTAGCCGTATGTATTACTACGCCAGAGTTCAGAATTGCTTGCATACAATTATCTACAAATATTTTGATTAGTAACACATATAACGCATCGTAGAGTTTGATGGAGTTAATTTTCTCTTTAAATACTACACAACACGATTCAAATTGGGTTTTTGTCTAAAGCTAGGAATTCTTGTCGGAAAAACCCGATAATTCATATTAGAAAAAATGTGTGCAGTTATTAAAAAAGCTAGGAAACTACTTTCCATGCGAGATTACGTATCGTTGATTTTTAAATAAACACTAATCAATAAAATCAACTCCCGTCAGTACTTCAGTACTTTGAATTCTTTTTTAAATTTTAGCCACCAAGACCACCCTTATTTTAAATCAGTCACTGTCAACTTTTCTTACTTTGTTTTTACTGAGCTCAGTATTTATGTACTTTGCTGATAAGATTGCTTACAAATACCACACCAAGTAGGGCAATTTTAACTAGGGTGTCAAATCATCTCAATAAATGGAATAACATTTTCCCCTCGAAGGAGTCCAGCTTGAAAAAGAATCACGTGGTTTTATATGAACAAGGGTTTATGTCAAATCTTTTCTAAGCCGATACATCTTGTAAACCGATAGTGTCATCGACATTGAGCGGCCAGTATTTGAGACAGGGCTTGAGATCAAAACTTTTTCTTGGTGAAAAAGAGGGTGAAGAAAGTTCAGCATTCTATACAGCATCCGCTTTGATTGCAAATTAAAGCGCCCACAAGACTCTGAAGTGTCGCTGTAAAAATACGTGGTAATGAAGCCGTAACATTTAAGTAAAATCTCCAAGTGTTTGAATAAACAAAAGGGGATTAGTTTAAATGTGCAGATACATAATTCTGTGATTTTTAAAGAAATGTAATTATTGACATGGACCTACATGGGAAGGCTTCGGCCGGATATGTATATTTTGATACGCGTTCTAGCAATAATTGGCAAACAGAGAGGGCAGAGGAAACATAATTAATTTTAATGGATTCATTTTAAAAGAAATGGCCGTCAGGCATTGTTTGCTTTGAAAGTATTGAGTTCAAAAATCTTCATAAAGCCTCTTTAACATCATAAGTGAAACATATTTACGCGAGTCTGGACTTCGTTATAATGGTGGTCGCACAGCCTATTGGTGATAAGGACACGGGGGCAAAAAACGGGAATATATTGAACAGTGTGAGCCAAAATCAAAACAGACAGAAGTCTGTAGATCAAAGGAAAGATAGAAGAAGTAAAAGTCACCCTCACGTTAGAGTCAGGCAAAAGTTAAGGCACTGGACGGGGGGTGAAGGGGAGGAGGGACAGATTGGGTCGTGCTCACCTGTGGACACTATTCCCCGTCTACCGGTACTTCGGCCAGAGAGTGATGACGTTATTAGAAGACGCCGAGTTCTGAGGAAATTCAGCACTTCTATCAGTATCTCCAAGAGATTTTGGAGCAGACTAAGCGAGGACCAGACGGACGGTAACAGGATGGAACAATGGGCAAAACTCCGGACTTCGGTGTCCCTCGGGACCGTCATATCGAGGGCATTCGGTGATATTGAGGAGAAACGCCGTCTGGTCATTAATCCCATCAAAGTGAAACAGGAAATCCGAAAGGTTAGATTCTGAAAGCTGTTTTTACAGTAGCATTTATTTTTGAAAGGAAAATAAGGAAATGTAACAATTGTTACATTAAAGTTTTAACTTTCAGAGAATTTAAAACTATATATAACAGTTTAAATTGTTGTAGATAGTTTTAAAATTCTCTGAATTTCAAAACTTTAATGTAACACAATAGTTCTTGCAAAGAATATCTTGCTTCTCTTAAAAATCATATGATACTTCATATGAATTGTTATGAGTATAATGTTTTTTACTCGTTATGAAAAGGATAACTTTGCGATGAATTTTATAAAAGTTTTTATGATTATATTTTCAAAATTAAGAAAATCCACACTATTATGAAAGAGGTATTTTTACATCCTATAACAAAGCGAAAAGTTATTATATCGCGGTTTTTGTCATAAGGTTAATGTAAAGTTACAGGTTGTCAGTTTTCAAAATTTGAATTTATGCATCAATGCACTGCAGTCGTAATGTAAAGAGCATTAACTGTAAATAAAATAAAGGCGACCTTTTAATGAAATTGTTTTAAAAATGTTTGAATAGAATTTTTAAAAATCAACACCATTATGAGAAAGACCATGACATATATCGATTTGAATAATTAAACTGTCCTTATAAAGGGCGCGTTTAATGATTTATCAGGAGTTAATTTTTTCATGAATTGAAACAGAAAAAAAAAATGTCTGAAATTTTTATTTTGATATAATAATATATCATTTTATATATCATTTATTCTTTGGCATACGCGTTGTTTCTGTATCTAATGACAAAAATATAAACTATGTCATATGTACTTTTAACTGAAATTTTAGAAAGAGTCCAAATAAAAATAAAAACTTTAGAAAATGTATGCGTACTCTTTATCGTTAAGTGCAGAACAACATGAAATAATATGTTTTATTTAAAAAAGATTGCGCCTTGATTATCATGTAACCGGTGTCCGAAATTCCGAGAGATTTGGTTCCATCGACCCGCTGTTATTTCCCTGACACATCCAATCCAGTTAATGCTTCCTTGATCTTGAACAAATAGAGCTCACCAACCATTCGCCGGGTCCGTCTTTTTAAGAAAATATGTTATTTGTAAAGTCATGGAATAGGATTTAAAAGACATTCTAAAACTATGCCCAGGTTCGACTAGGTGTACATTGATCATGATACCTGGCGATTGTACCTTGGATATGACAAGGGGGTAGATATAATCTATCGTGGTAAATATGATATCTCCTTAAAAGTATGTAATTTAATGTCGCAAAATTGAAATGACAAGTTGATGTTTGCCCAATAGTTAGATCGACCTAACTCAAGTGCATGCTTGGTATACTCAGAAATTGACCTGTCCTTGCTTAAGAGTTGTTCAATGTTTTAAATAGTTATATATAATTAATTGAAGAGTTTGAAACCTTCCAGTGCGCTTCGTGACTTCCTTAATGAACGTGACATATAGTTCTGTAAAATCATTAAGTAACCTAGGATCCCTTCTGATTAATTGGGACAAAGGCGACAATAGCACGGTTATGACTGAACCGTTATAGCCATGTATCGGAATTCTGTGTTTACTTGTCGTGAGAAACCACCAGTTTAGGTCCATACATAGCAATATCTGATGCCTTTGTGTTGACACTGGCAGATAACGCCGACATTGCAGAACGTCCATCTGCCGGGTCCAAACAAACGGACAAATCCTAGAGGTCAATTGGTACAGTACAGTGTCACGTGACATCAACACAAACAATTAGCATGTGTTTTGTTTGCTAGGTCAAACGAAAGGTAGCATGTATAAACAATACGTACCTTGCAGTTTAGCAGGCATTCAAAAAATAGCGACGCACAATAATAAAGTAGATGCCAAAATTTATAATAAATATTACTGTTGCTTTACTTTTGTCCATCCACCTTACCAGAACCACATTTGAGCTCAATTGCCTTTGGGAGGAGTAGATGTTCGCGGCCATTTTTAGACTTTGTTTATCTTCTTGAGAAGAAGAACTCTATATAAAGATATAAGAAATCATTCAATTTTAAAGCTAAAATATCTGGATTTTTTCCTTCACAAAATTATAGTTTTCGACCAAAGTTATGGTATTTAAATTTTAAGTTATCCTTATGGGTAATTTGTTTACCATCAAGCGCTTAAATAATCTGAAGAATATGTACCGCAATTATGCTGTTGCAAATATCTTTTTTCATCATGTATCGCACTATAACTGAACATTAAATAACATTGTACGGTCACTTACACTGCAGTAGGTCCTATCTGGTAATTACTGTTTGTATATATAGATCTGTTGACCTTCTTCGTTTCACGTGAATCCACCAGCGCAATTTGTCTATTCATTGCTAGCAATGCAAGTTCATTAGATCGAAAATTTAAAACCCTTTTTCTTCAAATACATGCGTCAGAATTATCTCATTAGTGGAAACATTTTAGCAATTTCGTTGTCGTCTGCCGCCGATTTTCCCTTTAATGCTTTTATGTATCTCTCAAAGCCATGTAGGTGAGTACAAAAGCTTCCCGTGTTTAGAACAATGGCTGACATTGATTTCTATAGCATTAGAATGAACCAGAGGGTTATCACAAGTATCATCTTTATATTTACAAAAAAAAAACGAAAAACCAATAGAGGTTTCTTTCCAGTCACAAGCTCGACATGGTTTTGTGTTTTCACCTGTTCTCTGCGATATCCCTGTCTTTTACGATCGCAATAAGCTGACAAAAAATGCTTTCAAGAGAGGATTTAGTGATCTTATGTTGTAGAGTGTAACTGTTTTAAGTTGTCAAAGGATAAAGAGATATATTGGACATTTCCTTTTGCTGATTAAATAAACCAAGTGTTTTAATGTATGTTTAATCGATTATAAAAAGTAATCAGATTGTCGGTTCAAAATGGAGAGTAACAAAAGATTCTATTCAGAAAACTCTTCAAAAAACTTCAATAAACGACATAGGAAGCATTTCGGAGTTAATCGAAGTTTAAGTTTGGATAGTTCAAAAGAAAGTAGAGAGAAGAAAATATATGACACATACAAAAAGGAATTAATTGACCAGAGGAAGAGGGAGCTTCTAGTTGGAAAAACAAAGTTACCCGCGATTTCTAACGAAATATCTCTTCATCGTTTGGAAAGTGTAAAAGAAGAGCGGGAAATGTCTCGCTCGCAGTCGTCTGCAGCCGCCGAATCTCGTGGCGGCTCGCCCGACCGGAAACGCGTACAGGCTGCAATGGCTGTGAAAATAGTGTCTTCCCAATTCAAACGACTCCTCTCCAGAAAGGCTAATACTGCGAAACTGTTGAAACGACACACGTATCCTAGACTATACCATAGCTACAGCTACCGAGAGGTTCACTGTAAAGATATCTCGTTCAAGAGTATAGCTCGGACCGTGATCATTACTCTCAGATGGTACCGACTTCATAACTTCAGGTGAGATTTTGGTGTGTAATTGTTCCTTTGGTGGTTCTTTTCAGAAACAACTGTATTCACTCTTTCGATTTGTTGGGCGGCTAACAATTACTTTTTCCCGTTTGGCCAAAGCACATAGTCTCAGGTAAGAGAAAACTACAGTCTCAGGTAAGAGAAAACTATCACCTATACGACAAGAGAGAAACAAACCATATTTTAGGATTTAGTTTTTTGTGCATATACTTATTTAGAATCAATTTTAACATCCCAAAATGTCTCTTTTGGCTTATTACATTTGATTAGTAGAAAATCTTATTCATAGTGGCCACTGGTGATTAAAATATTGTAGATATGGTGAAGCTCTGTTTGCTTTGATGCAATTTAATTTTTCCTACTTGGAAATGTTCAAAAGACATTAAAGGGACTTGGACACGATTTACGCTCAAAATTTTCAAAATTTATTTTTTCAATTTTTAAATCTAGAATTGTTAATATGGATATTTCTATGCTTTGACAAAATTTGAAAGTCAAATATTGAGTAAAAAGCGAATTACAGAGGTAAGAATTCTTTGTTTTGTAAACAAAGCTCGAGTCCTGTTAATGTTTCCATATTTGTTGAATTGGTATAAGTTTCAATCTAATGTTGCTGTTTGTTGTGATAAAATTATTTATGAACGCAAAAAATCAGTCTATATCTTGATTCCACAAGTTATTTTGATAAAGAAATGGCAATTTCTTTACTTTACAGTATTTGTAAACAAATATAAGACTCGAGCTTTGTTTACTTTACAACGACTTCTTTCCTCTGTATCTCGCTTGTAACATGACTTCTAACATTCAAACTTTGGTGAATCATTCAAAATACAAAAGTAGACTATTTATACATAGAAATCAAAAATAAAGTTTTCATCTGAAATCGTGTCCAGGTCCGTTAAATATCAGTTTCTCGATGTCTATCATATGATGAATATTTGGCCCATATCACCGAATACTTTGATGACGTACATGTAACTTGGAAAATTTAAACAAATCCGTTCTAATCATGAAAGAACACTTGAGAGTCCTGGAACTTGTTAAAACAGTTTAGTTTAAATAATATTTCAAAATAAAATAGGATCCGACAGCAGGAATAGTCTATGTTCGTCCTCTTCTTAAAAAAGACTTGTTTTGATTTGATTTCAGTGAGCTACATAAACCTTAATGTTAGATATGCATTAGATATAATCTGAAAATTAAGGGTTTCACTAGCTAAGATTTGATGATATCCTCCATGCTCCGTTCGAGCACTCTCTTTTGCAAAATTAGCTTTCGACATGTATTGTTATGCCAGGTTTATAGCAAGCTATGTCAGTATGTAGTTAGTTACATCGTTGATATCGCTCCAGATTTCGAGAGGACGATGACGACATATCCCCGTACATCAAAGGTCTGACCTTCCACGACTATGACAACCAGCCCGACCTCATGTTTGACAAGTCACAGTACAAGGCCAAGAAATCGGTGAGTGGGTCGTCTCGCCTCTGTAGGAACTGAGTCTGTCTCTCGTGAGTGGGTCGTCTCGCCTCTGTAGGAACTGAGTCTGTCTCCCGTGAGTGGGTCGTCTCGCCTCTGTAGGAACTGAGTCTGTCTCCCGTGAGTGGGTCGTCTCGCCTCTGTAGGAACTGAGTCTGTCTCCCGTGAGTGGGTCGTCTCGCCTCTGTAGGAACTGAGTCTGTCTCCCGTGAGTGGGTCGTCTCGCCTCTGTAGGAACTGAGTCTGTTTCATAAGATATCAACCTCTATCTAGCATTGAGAATCTACTGAGAAACATATTAGAACGATTTTAACAAGAGGTTGGACTTTGGGTAGTTGTGTCAAACAGCAATGTGACAAAGGCTTGTCTATTCCATTGCTGGCCATTCAGTCATGGCTCTTTGAAATCAACAAGATTTGTCTGATTTTTGAGCTTTTAACTTGTTCTAACGTAAGAAATAGATAGCTACGTCCAACCGAAAGTCTATGGTCTTGTTAAAATGGTTCTATGGAGGTTGAGGGCACACAGCTGAACTTATATTAATATCTAGAATATATCGTTCAGTAAAAACTAATTTGTTTATTTTTTGCATTTCCCATTCGTTCACATATAAACATTACAATTATCTTTTGAAGATCCGGGTACCAGAAGAGACAAAACGAATCCTTTGTAAACCACCTTCACAACGCACGGAGCAAGAGCTGTACTCGGTAATGATAATAGCATTCTATAAATAATGGAACCCCAGGACTACGATTTTCAACTCAATTCAATTCTTTATTCACTCAAGACCAGTTCACTAGTATATGAGGTTCATCATAAGTTTATACAAATGAACAAAAAAAGGCAAGGTCCACAAGTACAGTAATAGTAATACAGATTTTTTAAAAAGTTGAGAAGTACAATATAGTAGGTTGTAAAGGTTTGTTTTAGGAAGGGCAGACTTTTTTGAAAATTTTCTTAATAAATTTTGACAATATTCAGTTTTAGTTTTTTAAATCACAAGTATTAATCAGCTCGTTACATTTTATGCATGTTATATTTCGTATTAATTATTTACGTTTTCTTCCTCTAACGCTCTAGGCTTTGCTGACCCTTCGTAACATTGAGGCTTTTGCTGCCTACCCTAACAGGATGCAGAAAATGATTGTCGCGGTAGGGCAATATGAGAGGTGAGTACGTATGACGTCATTCAGAGTCACTGTGTCGTACCACGTGATCGGACGGGCACCTGTTCTGTTGGTATACTTGTGAGTTTTTTTACTTATGTCTGTACTTTCTGTGTCTCTAGGTTCGAAGCTAAAAGAATAGTGGTACGACAAGGACATCCGGGATCTTCCTATTATTTCATGCTTTCTGGTGCTGGTGAGTTATTATTATATATCACTGAATCATTAAACTGTAAAAAATTTGAAATAAACTTGTCCTGAGAATGACAGTGCACACACGTAAACAATACAAAGATGTTGTAACCAGTTTTGCACCGATATACATGTATCAGGGACTTTAATATAATTGCCGTTTTTTTATTGTTTAGCTGTAGTAATGGTTATGGATAATCCAAATTCATATGCCCGCCCAATCAAACACCTGGAAAAGGGAATGGACTTTGGTGTAAGTAGTAATTGTTTTCTAGTGTCTACCATTATATCATCGAAAGGAATAATGATAAATGTTGTTGTAGAGGGAAAATTATGAATATCTTGCAGAACAAAGAATGCATTCCTTGGCCTCCATTTCATATTGTTATGTTAAACTCTATAACCTAAAAAGTTTTAAAACGTGTGTATTGTTTAAATGTTATCATTTGAATTTGGGATTAAGGTTCTGCACACTGTTGAGAACGACATCATTCGTCGCTTTTACTGGAACTGTATGCAAAATGTTGACATACATGTAGATCTTATAATTGAGTTTTTCCATTAACATATGTTGCAATTTGGATTTAAATATTTGAAAAACTTTTACCAAGCAGTAATGAACTCAATTATTAAATCTAGTTAAGTTCATTCAAACGCAAATAATACGTTGTTTGATTTATTTCTCAATTCCTGCAATTTTATTTTTTCGCCATTTACTTGTATATAAAACTTATTCTACGGATTCACTTAAGGACATTGATATACAAAAGTATGATCGTTTACAAGAATGACATGTCCGATTAAATAATGTTGTTTTATGCTGTTTTTGCAACTGAGAACACTTCAGTCATATTTACCCTTAACACAGAATTACAAGCTTACAATTTTATTCAATGGGGCTTATAGAGAAGGATTGTTTAGCAAATTCTCCGCCCTCCTCGAGATTCTCAATGATACTTGATCAGTATTAGCGGACAGAATGTACATTCACGCCTCTCAGTTCCGTCCAAATATAGACCTAGCGTGAAGCATCTGAAAAGTCGGCTGGTTCCGTTCTACAGTCAGTATCCTCTATTGACACATACCTAGTATATTTTCTTTTTTCTAAAAGATGGTTTGATGTTCACTTTAAATTTTCAGGTCTCTGTATATGATATGAGAATAGTTATCAATTTCTAATATTCTGGGTATTCTCTATTAGTTTTGACATTCAGATGTAAATACGCATTAACAGAAAATATGTATTCGGACGTGTGATGTACATCCTATGACATCCATGTCATAAAATCAACTACATGTATATGCATTTAACTCCCGTCATTTTGTTTTGATTTATGCATATTAACATATATCAAGACATAACTGATAATCTTAGAAAGTATAATTTCTACAAAATACAAACTACTATTTTGAAAAAGGAACTTAGTTTTATACTTTAGAATGTAGATACTTCCGAGGTCAGGGAACCAAGATGGCTGCGAGTATCAATGATGAAAGGATAGATTTGGTTTCATTTTACAGAATAAGATTTGGCACAACTAGCGAATCGTCAACACGCTTTATTTTTTTAACAACCTTTAAGACACAAAACGTATTGACATCATTACTTGTGACTTCATCACAGTGTAAGATCAACAATTTATTAGGTTGGTGATACGCAAGGAATACATTTAATCTCATTCTTCTGTATTTTTAGGAGATAGCGTTGACTCTAAACATCAGACGACAGGGGACTATCATAACCAAAGAGCCGTGCGAGCTTATGAGTATCGGCAGACGAGACTACCAACGCATTTTCATGGCGGGAGGTGTTCGGAGCATTAATGACCCGGATCAGGAGAAATTCCTCAGGTCTCGTATTGGCATTGGGGATTAGATTTGACCGCATTAGGCGGCCTCTGAAGGAGACTCTAATAATAGAAGATCTGTAGATGTTTAATTCAGAGAATACACATTTAAAAGATCTTCTCATAAATATGTAGGGTATCAAAACAGACTCTGATTTGGTAGTGTTTGTTCGGTTACGCTTAGTTTTTATTTTGCGGGGTTTCAAATTGCCGTTTGTATTGTGTTCGTGAAAATACATTAACGTAAGATTTAAAAGTGGACGTAATCGTTAACATTTATTCGTCAAATCGTTTCTGAAAATAAATTTAGATGTTGCTTACTTAAGTAGAGCAAAAGCTGTCCATGTAAAGACACATATACTTATTCTATCAGAGATTTAATTTTCACCAGATTTGTTATATATATTTTGACCTATATTTTGTTAAATCTTGTAGGCTTACTTAAAGAAATGGATGATAAGCAATGTGATCTACATACCTTTAATTTGAAATGTAACATCGTTAAGAAATAATTCCCAATTTTTTGCGAGAATTTGCATATTTTCAAGCAAATGTCATCCAAAAACACTGACCATAGACTTGAAATACAAATCATTTTTAACAAAGATTTATCAATTCAAGCTTCATAACTAACAGAAAAAATTACATTTAATGTTACTTCTAATGTCACATATCCAGTGCAATTCGATGAAACAAATTGATTTTATTAAGGATATAACTTGTAAAATCTACACAATAATAAAAAAAAACTTTGCTATACTAGTACTTTACAAAATTGACTCCAATTATAGATTGTCATTTTGATTTTCAATTTGTGTTGAATTTTAGTAGGTCGAACATACTATACAATTTCATTGTTACAAATGCATTTCATTCAATTTACAATTTTAAAACAATTTTATCTGTCATTGTTTTGTTACTATTAATTTGATTAAGATGTACATTCATTTACTGTTGAACAGGAGTCTGCCATTTCTACGAAACTGGCCAATACAACTGTTGGAGGGTGCAGGGGACAAAACCCACTTCCTCTTTTTTAAGTAAGATTTTTCTCTTATCCTTCCATATTTTTCATATTTTGTCATTAGATATTTTAATGTCTGAAACTTTAACAAAACTCTTTTCAAAGTTAACGGAATACTTATGTTTTGGGCTATTATCATGCAATTAATATTAACATTTTAAGCAAAAGTTATAGATATTTTATCGCATTAAAAATCCCTTATTGATATCGCAAAACAGAATACCGTATCTCGTTTCAGACAAATTGGACTGTAAGGTGTAAATTGAAACGTGATATTTAGTATTTTTTGTTGTTGAATGTTTTTTGTCTCACATCTAAATACTACAGTAACTTAATATTATTAGCTACTACATAATCCTGAAAAGAGAAATAACTCTAGCGAAATGTCATCAAAATACTTAAATAAATGATAGAATGATCGAATAAATTCAATAATGTAATCTTTATATTCATGTCTTTTAGGAGTGGGGCCACAATAGTCAAGGAGACCAGTCTGTCCCCGTGGCTTGTGATTGTCAAATCGGTGAGTGAAGACCCCCCCCCCCCCCCTTACACACACAAAAAAAAATCATCATCAAAACCTTCCAAAATTAACAATTTAAAAAAGCTGGGATTCAGTTTTCTTTTTTGTTTTGAATACTTGCGCGATTACTTATCTTACAAACAAAGTATACAATGCAATTAGATACTACTCGTCATTGAATAATTATTCCTAAAATTAATCAAATCATTTGTAAATTTCTTGGCAATAATCAATTTATTACCTACTAGATCATAATATTCTTTTTATAGTTTTTACGTCTTAAATTACTGTGCTCGGTTTTTTTTTTTTACTAGGGAAGCATCAGTATATTGAAGAAGTTGAAAAGAGTGCTACCTTTTGAATGGAAACGAAAAAGTAAGAGATAAAATTCCTAATTACAGTCGAATCAATTCAAACTTAAAATTTGTGGGTGTTTGTCTTCTTCCGGGAAAGAATATTTTACTGCCTGAAAACAAAATTAGCTTTAAACTTTATATAGTTATAGTTTGCAATTTAAAAAAAAAGGATGATGCTCAGTCAGAGTTAAATAAATTAAACATTTGATTCGAATATTTCTGATAAATGTCGGGAGGGGCCAATAATACTTGTGGTAAGTTCATGTTGCTACACCAGCTTCATTCATTATTATTCACAAAGTATATATACCGAATTCACGTTTTTTGAACAACTTGTAATTTTTACTTTGCAGAAGAAATTAAGTTTGTTCCAGAAAAAGAGAAACGCGACAACTACAACAAACGCCTCGTGCTACGACGTCACATCCTGACGGAACTCAAGATCCCCCTTAAAGGAAACACGGTAGACGACGAGGACAATCAGTTTGAGGATTATCCCGGCAAATACAGGATATTTATACATCCGGGGGAGGAACCGGAAACTGTGACGTCAGAGACGATCACGCCCCTGGCGGATAGATTACCAGACATTAAGGAAAATAACGCCAAGACAAATTCATTTCAAAATATACAGAAGAAACTTTTACCCCGACTGTCAGAGGATACCGAGGGGGAAGTAGACACGGGAGATAACCCTTTGTTCTCAAATCTGGATAGCGAAGAAAAACATCCTGTGTTTTCGTTGGAAAGAGAGGAGACGTCATTTGACATTCTAGCGCCTCTGCCAAAAAAGAAAGCACATGAGAAAAATGGTTAGTTCCCCATCATAGAATCTGTTCTTCTCGCATATTTGGATCACGATTTCTTGAAATATTGTTCTTAGAAATGTATATGGCCAAAATTCAAAGAAGATGAGCTAATAAGATGCTCATTAGTTGAGTCTTAAAATTCAGTTTTTAGAATTCATGTTTTACGTTTTAATTTATTTTTAGATATCATAATAGAATTTTGCAAAAGAACATTTTCTAACTATTGTCGGTTAGAATATAGAAAAAAAAATTAGGAAAACAAACATAAGTGTTTGTGGTATCGCACCTTCAACCTATTTCCACATTTTAATTACGAACTGGTGTATTGGTGTATTGAGCCAACCCTGGCGCAACGTTAACAAAGTGCGTTATTTAACTGCTATACGGGACTAGTCACTACTTTACAAACTTGTTTCATTTACCTATAATGTCCTATACTGTTGGGATATTAAATTATATTTCTTATGCATATAAAGTGGGTCATCATCCATGTTTTTATTCACTGACATTGATCGATTTGTTATGTTAAAAATATGTACACATCATTTGGAACAAATATTGAAAGACTGATCACATTTCTTCATGGTTTAATATTTATCAGCGTATTTGTCCTTATAGATCTGATTTACTCTTATATATCTATTCTCTTTATCATTGATAGGAAACCGCCGGGAAAGTGTCATGGAGAGAGAGCGGGAGATGATGGGGTTCGAGGAGAAAACTCGGACTGTCCAGGATGATCTCGATAATATTGCCAAGGTGGGGAAAGTTACAAGCTTACAATTAATATCATATATATAAAACGTTCAAAAAGAAATGTGATTTGTTACTTTAAACTGAAATGTGGTTCCTAACCCCATCGATTTGAATTGGGAAATTTTGGATATATTTACATGTTTTACATACTTTAATCAGAAATTATTTTAAGTAAAAAAATCTTTTAATTCTTACTTACAGATAAAAATGGTGTGAAAAGTTAAATTTTCATATCATTATTTTGTATTTTGTTGATTTCTTAAGGATCCTGATGAATATACATTGGCCGACTTGGACCCTGAATTTGTTAGAGTTCAAACATTAATCAAAGGACAGGTTTTTGTAAGTTTCTATTGTATGCTTAGAAATAAATGGAGCCTTCAAACTTGACATTCAAACTCCAGGCAGTACATTTAGTGTTACTTTGGTTGTAGGGGTTATCGGACCTTATACTGGAGCAGAAGACCAACTTTAGTATCGTTAGTAATGGAGCTGACGTCATACTTATAGACCAACAGTTTTATCTGAAGCATGCACCAGAAAAACTTATCTCCAAAATGAGGCAAGAGGTATGTCACTTTGTCGTTAATGTAAAATAAAAAGTATTTTAAATGGGGAATGTTTACATTGCTAGATTTGTAAAGTCTTTGTTCACAGATTTAAGGAAGCCGATGCTCAATAAATTATCTACCGTCAAATCTACCACAAAATTTTAAAAGTGATTATTTTTGTCTTCATCAAGAATAAGGCCAAAATAAATTAATAGTGTGTTTCCTATTCCAGGTTGAAAAAAAATAGGGTAGGTAGGATGGGGAATTTAAACATTTTATTTTTTTTTCACTTCAACAAATTAAACAAGTTGGAAAAGATGAGTTTATTTTTTTCTGCCAAAAGGCAACGATGCATTGTTTTTTACTGTTGTCATCAAGTTTTTACCCCTCTGGTGATGACACTTTCGAATCGTTATTGCCAACAATGTGCTTTGCAAGCACGATGCCATTTTCCACTAGAAATTGCTGTCAAAATAAATCTTTAAATTGGAGTAGAGTATGTGTGTTCTCAAACACGGAAGTGACTAAGATTGGAATTTCTAAAAGTAAAACCGGAATCGTTGATATCCGGATTAATATATCGACGATAAAATGTTTAGGGTCGGGGCATATTTTTAGGGTCGGTAGGGGAACCGGAAACACACTATTAATTTATCTACGCCTAATTGAAAAAGATTAAATTATCCTAATACAGAGTTCTTCGTCCCGGGGGAATTAATGTAATCCAAAATGGCACCGACTTTCCAACTCTTTTAAACAGTTTATAATTGATCCTTCATTTATCGCATATCTATCATCTGTGTACATGTTTCACGACTTGATAACGAGGCATACTTCCGTTCCAGCTTTGTCCCTACCCCACTGATGACGACTTACAGACCCGTCTACAGCAGACCATTGATTGGGACGCCTACCGAACGGACACAATGTCCAACACGCTCCAGTTCCTACAGACCAGACGACAGTTACGACACTCACTCAAAGTCTAACTCATCTGCATATATGAATATCTCAATCAAAGTTTAACCCATAATTATGCTTATGACGTCATTCGATCAAAGTCCAACTCATCTATATATGAATGTCTCAATCAAAGTCTAACTCATCTGCATATGAATGTCTCAATCAAAGACTTAACTCATCTGCATATGACGTCACTCATAATCTATCACATCTGCATATACGTCACTTCTCATTCAATTTTTCTCAACCATAAGAACTCGATCACTTAATCAGTATGTAACTTCATAAATTGTGCAGGGAACCTCGTGGAGTTATCTATTTTGAATTATATTAGAAAGTGAAAACAAGGTCATTGTGGGAAAAAGACAAGAATTAAATCAGAGAGAGAGAGAGAGTACTGATCATTCAGGAAATTAACCTTGAAATTATATGTTTATGTTTTCTTTTCTTTTTTTTCATATTTAGTACTCATATTCTTTGTCCGAAAAAAATATTTTAAGCAAAGTTATGTTTTTCTACAGAAATGTAGATATCGTAATTTTACGTGTGATAATGAAAAGTGCCAAAACGGATGTAATGCTATCTTTAATAAAGTTGTAACATATTTTGGAAGATTTTATTTGTTTCTTATATACAACATGCATATATTTCAATATATCTCCTTGAACACATGTCGTTCTCACTGTGGCGTATAACGTATGCATTGTGAAATGCAACAGTTGCATGCAGTCAGCATAAAAAACTATCTTACTGTTCATAAATATCGTTATACAGCTATTGAGGCGGTAAAGGCCACTTCCATACCGGTATTGTAAATTTCTTCCTTTTAATAAAAAAACAACTGTGTGTTTCAATATACATGTAAACAATAAGAATAAACTGTGTGTGCTTACTTTACAATCTAGATGTCTCATCCTATAGTCAAAGGGGTCACATGTGAGTTATAAGTTTGAAACCCGTTAAGGTTTTAACAATTTTTGCATATAATTTTTAGTTTTTTATTTGTCGAATATCGTAGGCATACGATTTTAAAAATTACGTGTTGAATACTAACAATATACATATAGTAAATACAGTATGACATAATTTCACCCACGTTGGTATCTTTAAGTGTCTCTTGGATACTGTTCATAAAGGGCAAACTTTTTACGTACGTTGTACAGAAAGTTGGAATGTCTTCTAAAAAATCAAAAGTTTTTTTTTCCAATTTCTAAATAATTCTCTATTGTCAAGGTTTATGGAAATCTTTACTACAGTGAATTGAACCCTCAACAAAGATAAAAGTGATGCTGATTCATACAGTGCTGGGAAATGTGTATTCATGTAAATCAGGTGTGCGGTTTTTTCTTCTGCTTATTTGGGCTAAAACAAAAAGATCTAGATTAACATTTGTGACCAAACAGTTACCGTTTTAAATAACACCCTGTGTGAGATATATTTGAGAGCTTCAAACAATTGCCTGCCAGCAAACGAACGGAAGAGATTCTGTGTGCAAAAGACGTAAGGAGTGAAATAACTGTTGGTGAATGATGCTCAGAATAAATAAATATTGTCCACTGAAGCACTGTGCATTGGTAAAGCATTTGGTCTTTGAAACCATATACAGTGCGATAACAACATCAGATATGGAATATAGTTTGCAGAAAAAACTCGTCTGAATTATAGATGGTCATGAACATCCATTGTGTCGACCATCTAGACATTTCGTGTCATAAATGACTGGAAAGTGTTTAAAATTTTTCACTAGTAAACATATCCATCACGCAGATGATAACGATAAATGATATACGTACATGTACCCTTGATATGTTTTTTTTTCAGCCACATTTATTCTTTGTCTATTCGACCACGATCTTGAATACCCTTAACATGAATACCTATCACACACACTCTCTCTCTCTTTTTTATTTAATTTAACTCCAAAATTAAATGTGTTCTTGCAAAACATATACCTGAGACAAAAATATTCTGTGTTTTTGATAAAATCGAGTATCCTGTTCAAATATGCATATCTTGAATATTTAATTTATAATTACAAAAGGTTTTTTTTTCAATACTCCACATCTCCAGATACTTCTGTGGTATTGATCCCTTCGATCCCTTTGAAGAAAAATAAAGAACGGATTAAAGCTTTATCGTGAAGCAGGATAATTATTTCCAAATTCTGCTTCCATCAGCAAAAAAATTCAAAGAACTTATTCTCTTTTGAACAAGTCTCATGAAATTCCAGTTGACTGGTATATTCATTTAATTTGCTTTAGAATGTTAATTTTTCTGATTGGAGACCCGGATAATCAGAGGCTTGAAATGCAAAGGGATGCCGGAGTTACTGAGTCCACGAGTATTGATTTATAGACTATACATTTAATATATATTCTCTTTTCAATTTATTTTTCCATGCTTCAAATTAAAAACTTTCGCATGTAAAGGACTATTGAACAATTGCTGATTATTTTTCTAATTTCGAAGCAAAGATCGATAACAATGGGGCATATAACGCCTCTGTGATTCGACAGCTCAGACGCCAGAGAAATCATACATTCCTAATGAAGAACAAAACAATAGAGCCATCCTGATCTCCACCCAGCGGACATCAAAGGGCCCTACAGACAAATATGACTACGAAAACAGCTTCATTTTTGGTAGCGACTTATCGGTTTAGATGGTTCAGAGAACCCTTTACTACTTGTTAACATCTAGATAAGATGTTGATTTACATTTACTTCTCTAGATTTACATCTAGATTAGGCCTGCAATAAGCCTGAGGAGAGAAAAAATGAAAATATATATAATAGAAATGACGATTCTAAGATGTCACGTAAATAACCCCATTCCAAAATAAAATACATTTCTTTTTAAATTTTAATTCATTTCTTATAGCAATAAAATATTGTATATTCTTGTTTTTGTTTTGTATTGTTTTGTTTGGTTTTTGTTTTTTGTTGTTTTTTGGGGTTTTTTTGGTTTTTTGGGGGTTTTTTGTTTTGTTTTTGTTTTTTTTTTTTTTTTTGGGGGGGGGGGGGTTGTTGTTGTTTTTGTTGTTGGGTTTTTTTTGCAGAAATAAGTTTTCCTTATTAAATTAACATGCAAGCTAGAAAATTTAAAGAAAATAAAATTTTTTTTGACTGTTTCTTACATAGAACTTGATCATTAATTTAGAGAAAACACGGGTTGTGAAATACTGAACCCATGTTATTTAGATCAAAACCACTGTTAAATAGGTTACCATTGATACTAGTAAACTAAAACGGGTAAAGATTACTTTGAAATTCTCTTTCAAATTTTTAAAATCTTAAAAAAAGTCAAAGAAGATGTGAAAATTGTAAATTTATTCACATTACAAAAAATGTTATATATAAATTGTGTACAAATTCACTCCAACCATTGTATTTTGGAAATCGTAAGCTATGCACGTTATTAAGTTGCAAAGCCGAAAATGTTTTGTAAAAAAAAAATAGAAAAAGAGTACGGAAAAAATGTCTGAGAATTATTCAAATAACCCGAAACTGTGCAGAGCTACATATATACAGAATCCTATTTAAAGATCGCCCTTGTTTCTCTGAATGGTAATGACCAATGCAGATAGACGTTCTACGGGAAACCTTATAAGCAACGCGCGCCTAATTGAACGAAGTCAAAGGCGATGTTCCCACTGATGGTATCAAATATTGTGCAAGCAGAACGTGAAAGCCTTTAAATGTATGTGTCCTCCTCGTCATGGCAAGGTTTTCCTTCGTGGTCACCAACAAGTGACAAGACAGAAGACACCCCCACCATCGCAATACTTAACGGAGGTGGGGTTATTTTGTAAAATGTTTGACAAAATAATAATCATTCAACGTTATGCAAGTCCTTTCATAATTCATTTTTACGTTCATAAAAAAACCCCGTAAAAATACATTTTTATACAATTGCTGATTATTACGATATCACTAAATAATAGATATACAAATATTAATATAAATATTTATTACATTTATAAACCAAACATTTCAAGGGGTTAATAAAAAATGGCAGTTATATTTCAATATTCGCTACCGTCAAAGTGTAAAAATTTCTGTGTAGGCCAATAACTGAGTTTTATTACCCTAGTAATTAATTTCTAATTCTACGAATTAATTGTAAAAACCCCACTCCATTTTCTTTTCACATATTGCAACAATCCGTACATAATTTCCTATGATGTGAAAGGCCAAAACATTAACTAATTTCACAAAAGGCAACGTACGCTGTCCTTAATACTCTATAGCAGTTAATGTCCTGTCGAATTTCCAAACGCTAATGAAAATCTCCACATGACATTGCCCAGTCTTTCAAATGAACTCTTTTTTTCGATAGGAAAGCACCAATCTAATATGGCTTTCTATAAAACCAGCAAGTGTGAAAATTTCTCGCACTTAATAAACCGCGTTCCCATAACGACCATGCGATGCCATCCGGCAAAACATGGTAATCTCGTTTGGGAATGGAAATCTGGAATTAATTCCTTGAATAAAAGGGACTTCTATTGTCACTTTAAAAAGGATTTCTTAAAGAAGGAAGAAATGTGTTATAAATCTTAGTGTAACTGACTATGGTCTACTGAATTTCAAGAAATGACCAATTCAATTTTGCAAAATGGTTGATGTAACTTTAAAAACTATAGTTTGAAAAATATTTTATTTCTTTCCGTGTCAAAAATATAATGGTACTCCTTCCTTCGATCTAAAAACTTACTGGATATTACACTTACCACAAAACACTTTTGAGAGCGCGTCGCTGATTGGTTGTAGCTTTTGGTTGATGATATTGCCGTTAACAAGTCTCCTTCAATCTTTGATTGTTGCTCGATAGCCACGCTTTTTAGAGATGGCTTTCTGAGCAACAATCAAAAGGTGAGGAGACATATATTACTATTCTCGTTGATGTGTCTCTGATCCCTTCATCTCTTGTTGCGTGACACTGCGGATCTCCTTCATTCTAAAATAAAACAATTTATCCCACACATTTTTTAACAATTTATATATTTTCAACCATAATATAGGTTTATGAAACATTAAATTTTAACCACAAAACATCAAAAGGCGAGAATTTTTCATGATGAATAATTTTTTTTTTAGCGAAAGTTAATTTGTCAATTGCTCCTTGCAACAGCTTGTGGCCCGCGACATCTTTTATTGTGGGAGAGACGTGTGCCATAATAAATGAAAGAAAATCCCAGCAGTCTCTATTGAAGCACGTTCAGGGTTTGATCTCTGACACCTGGATAAAATATTCATAAAATGTACAGCTTGAAGTAAAATATCAACACTTCTCAGGAAATAAAACACGACTTTTTTATTCACACCTTGTTAACTTTTAAACTTTTCGGTTGCTATTGATAATATTCTATCAAATGAAAAACAAGTAGAAAGAGTTAAAACAATAGTTACAATACTCCTTCGTGAGTGTGTTTTAATCTGTAATCAGTCCGATTAGAACCTGGCTTACCGTTTAAGATATCTTTGAAGCACCTGTTTTGGAAGAAGTTCGAGTCTAGTTACAGAATCTTCCCATCAAAGTGAATCAACCAAGGTGCACTAGCGATGCCAATACTATAATCTTGATGGGTCCTTCTTTCCATCGGATAGCTTGCACTTGGCTCAAAACAGGTGCGCGGTGCCGGGTTCTCGTCGCCAGGATCTAGCAGCCTCCTCCGAAGTCCTCCACTTAACCTATGGTCCAGCCAATGGCCTAAGCCCTCCCTCCCCGTCTCACTGACTCTATACCAACACATGTCGCAACTGGAATTTTGTATATCAATAATAAGATTTATTTTCCACGGCCCTCCTTTTTTTCTTTCTCCCCTCTCTGCTGCCTCTTACCATATGAATACAGTCCGGATCGATTACGTCTTTTCAGCAGGAGCAAGAATTCATTTTCTTTAATCCAGCACACTTTCTTGCTTCGACTGTTACAATATTCTCTGAAATCGTTGTCCTTTTGTGAACTTGGGCTACCTGTAGGGACCTTAGAGTCTTGTTAGGCAGAGGGGTCAATCCCTCGTATTGATTAAGATATAAACCTCCCCGGTTCATCCAGAAATCAATCTAGCACATCTACAAATAAATACATCTCTGTATTAACGAACAACATGCTGAATATAATTTATCGTTTTTTGCTATTCACCATAATTGCTAATTGCTTAAAAGCAAATGAACATCTCAAGAGGGTAAAACTATTTTCAATGATAACGGTGTTTGTTTAAAAGATGAATGATAAAAGTTGAAAGTAATATTGTATTTCGTTGTACATTTAGGTTCATCTGCTGATCCAGGAAGAGGTATTTATATGAACCTTCATGAAATGTGTGAATCAAAATAATATTCTTAAATGATCAAAAATACATGTACCTTAATATGAATTTGGGGGGGGGGGGGGGGGGGGGGGGGGTTGAAATAGGAATATTAGAATTCTAGCTTCTTTATCTCAATGCAACCTCCAACACAGAGGTTTTGTACCTTAAGAAGAACGTCTCATACACGGGTGTGCTTTTTGTTAGTCATGCATTCATATAAGTACTGATTAACATAATGGTGGCCACCATCGATATAACTGCAGTCTTAGGCCCCGAGAGGACCCAACTGATTCTATTAAGCATTTGTCCGTGGAAGATTAGTTCGATCAAGCACGGCTCACTGCATTTGTTCATCTGTTCCAAACACAGAAAAGACGTGGCTTTAGCCTCGTTTTTTCTCTCGGCCCAACGTTTCTAATTATTTCTGTCCTTGATTTCTGAGAACGTTCACTTCGGCAAAGAATAATTTCGTGTATGGCCATTGTTGCGATGTAACAGGCATGCTGTCTCATCAAATTTCCAGGCTCGTGCTTAGATACAAGCTGTTCCCAGGGGGACGGGGTCAATCTATAAATAACTGGTCTGTGTTGAATGGAAAAAATTACATGTATTCAAACAAAATAAGAAACAAGATACATATAGATGTGTTTTATTTATATTATTTATGCTCAACAGACATGGAAAAGCTTTTAGAATTATTTAAAATCCAGATATGTTGCCAAAGTCTATGAATAAACGTTAACGAAATATGAAGATGCATTTACAACCAATGACAATTCATCATTTAAAAAATACATGTAGTTTAATTGCAACATGGTTTAATATTTTCTAAACAATAGTGTTAAAATATGAATACCAAAAACGCAGGTATTAAAATCATGTGCAAATTAGACATACATGCATTACAAACTATAGATCCCTTTTCAAACTGCATTTGAGAATTTGATTTTTTGCTACTTTCACTGTTACATAAACTGATCAACGTAACAATGTCGGTTATAGTTATATGTTCAAGAATATCAATTAGCCATTGAATATAAATTACATTTTTGTAACCATTTTAAAAATGTACTTGCCCTATCCTGTCCTATCTCATCTTTTCATTGCAAGGTAGGGAAATTATTTTTTTCAGCTTTTCGGGAATCAAATAAAACTTCAAAAATGCAAACATAAATTTATTTTAAAAATTCATATTCTTCTGTTGTTACTAATTTGTTCATAAATAAATTAATTATAACAATTCGCCTCCTCCTATATATAAAATTGGGTGTTTGTTATGGGGTTGGGTTTTTTAAATACTTGATGTTCAACTTCCAGATATGATAAATTACACGCAAATGGTTTGTTTCTCGATTTATTTAAAATTTCATTTTAATTCATTTATTTTAATTATATTAAGAAATTAAGAATTTTTTTTAAATACATCGATATCTAAATTACTCAATATTTTAAAAAGTTGAAACTAATAAAAATACCCGATGTTTAATTGAATACCAGAGGAGATATTTACTCATGACGACTGTTTATTTCCGACAGTTTAGTCCGAAAATATTTTCAAAGATTTGATTTAAATGTGGGAAGTTTTTTTTTTAATTTAATTTTTAATAATACAAATATTTTTAAACCTGTTGACAAAGCTCAGGGAAATTAATGGCTGAAAAGGAGGAAAACAACTTTCGTATGCCCGTTTAAAAATCAATTAATAATGTGTCGGGGCGGGCGTCTATTTCATAAGATAACGAGATCTCATGTTGATCCAGACAGTTTAGAAATCAACAATAACGGGGTAAAAAAAATCATTTTGCAGCATCTTAAATAATATTTTTTTAAAAGCTGGTGTTATATTCAAATCAACAAATGATTTATGAACATACCTTCTTCAACTTGAGCATTTAGAGATATTATTTTTTATTCATTCTAAGTTATTGCACAGAATAGAACAAAATGCTTTCCTTAACATTTAAAGGACAAACTAAATCAGACAAATTGACTGAGAAACTAAGACCTTCAAAGGGATTTAAAGAAACACACGTATTAACACCCCAAACCCCGAAAAAGAAAAATTAATGTTGCATATAGCCAGCAATCTGTAATATGCATTGGTTCTCCATCTGTTACTATATAGCTCCATAGGATAAAAACTCGCTCATTACCCCCGGCGCCTATGGGTGATGCATCAGTATGGATTTTAACCCAACCTCTTATCTGGTTCCCTTTTTTCTCTCAATTAATATCTAAACTTGACGATTCATTAGAGGCAATTACTATAACACCATCATTAGGACCGGGGGCGATTTACGCTGAATGTATCTAAACTCTGCGCTGATCCCAGTAACGGCCTTTGAAGCATACAGCGCACGTTACATAAGTCAGAATAAATAAATTCTTCATTAACCTATAAACTACACGTTTATATTCGTTTCTACTACGAAACGAGATGATTGTGTAATGTTCGGCGTTTTACTACGCCCGAATGCGCTGCAAACTTCATCAATATCATGCACTTGGATCACTTTTATTCTACAATTGGGCAAATCGATATGTAGATATACATGCACAAATATAAGTTGTCGTCTTGCAGACCAAGATTATACAAGCGACATGTCATGCGTAACAGGAGGGAGTTTTTACGATAGATCTAAATGGTTCTGCTTTTTAAACTCATCCAGGTGAAGATGTTTATCGAATTATTAATGTGATTTCTCATAATTTGCTGACTATCTCATTCGATATACCATTCAGACACAAGCAAAAATATCTTTCAATAAACCATGCTTCAAATCTTTTCCATTAAAAATATATTAATTTTCAAACAAGCCCCAGCCAAGTAATGAGATAAGGCGTGTACAACCATTGATTGAAAATACTACATACAACTTTTAAAATGGTTTCCTTAACCAGCTAATGTACAAATCAAGTTTTTTTTCCCATCAAACTGAGATTTTATTTAAGTATAGAATTGAAGCAACATAGTTTCTACAACAATGACTTGCAATTTCATGCAAAAAGACAAAAATATCACAAACCCTAAAACAGAACGAGGACATTATAGGAACCGGACAAACTTACCTTCGATTTCATACCAATGGCGTCGAGAAAGGTCGAGAGAAGAACGATTTCCTTGTCACTGACCACAGAGGCGGCGATGAAGAGTGAGTTGGGGGGAGAGGGGTTCTTGTCCTCAGACGAACTCCACTCAGTCGTGTAGTAATGCTGACTCTACGGGCGCTGATGGTTGCGATGGGGAAGAATCGATCCAAGACAGATATTGAACTAGCGCTGATCCGTAAAGCGGAGTCTGAAAATACAATTAACTCAGATACAAACAAACAGGGTAATGCATGGGCCAGGACATAGCTTCCTTAATGAAAAGCTTTATTTCATGTCGGGGGCAGAACCTTCCTCACTTGTAAGGGCTTACTCTGAGCAAAGGAGAGAAAAAATGTTATCCTAAAGGAATCGTACGGGATGTTTATACCGTAACTTAAGGTTTCTTTTTATTGGCAACAATAACTTTCTTCATCAAAGGATTTTTTTTGTAGACTAAATAAAGGTGTTAAAGTTATCGTGCATATCTAAACAGTGAAAGAGGACATAAAGTATATATGATAACAGCGCAGTGACAAATTTGTGAACGCAAATGACAGTGAGTAGATACGAATGGAGAAGTTTGAGAAGTGGGAGAAATCATTAGATACATATATTTAGCCAATCAGCGGCCTTTTTACATCACTAGCGTACATTAGCCAATGATTGTGATGTCACTTGCAATTGGGTAGGCAATGTTTTATCATAATGAAATTTTTAAGTTTATAGCCAATGAGTCGCCACAACGTGGTATTTCTCTACAACAATGGTATTCATATATTATCAAAAAGCTCACTAAGTACATCTATGTAAATTGGATTTGGTATTATAATGGTCACAATTAACAGAAGAGCAAAATAAAAAAAAAAAAATAAATAAATAAATATTTTTCAAACAAAGATATCGCCAATATATGTCTTTTGGTGTTTTGTTTATTCTTTCCGTTTGTTTTTGATTTTACAAAAAATAAGAGTTAAAATGTCTTTTATGATTGGATGATCTATTTTTCACAGTAATTTTCAAACTTGCAAAAAAATTTGAATAACAAAATACGCCAGAACAGACAAAAGGTAGGATTATTTTCTACACATGCACGCATTGTTATAATGCATGTGTATAATTAGTGGATTGGTTTTTTTCGTTTTTTGCGGTGTTTTCTGGAATTAATCAAAAATTTGTGAGATAATAGTGACCAAAATTCGAGATCAAAATAATACGTTAAACTTGTATTCATCTTTCTAAAATTGGAAAATAAAAAATACATATTTCAAAACACAAATTACATGAACATAGAACATTAAATTCAATTAAATATACTACTGCAGTTTTTTTTATTATATGTAATGCTTTGACCAAGCAAGGAAATATCATTTAGTATAATGGTTTATAAACATCACTAGTCCTTTTTAAATATAAAAAATTTAAATGTGGCATTTAACACCAATGTGCATCAAGTAAATTCATTATTTCATTCCAGTGTGTTTGAATGCTTGTTTTTCATTTTTTTAATCATTTATAAATATATATATATATATATATATATATATATATATATATATATATATATATATATATATATATATATATATATATATATATATATATAATTTAATAATTTTATTTTACTTTGATTACAAACTTTTGTATATAATTCACTGAGTTTAAACATTAATCACTTTAAAATAAGGTAAAATTCATAAGGCACCTAATCAATCTTTAAAAAGCTGATAGATGAGAGCAATTAAAAACTTCAAAGTCAATAAAATTAATCTATATGGAGAGGATGTTAATGAAAAAAAAATACAATTTGACACTACTGTTGATATCTTTCAGGCTGAAATATTGATATAAATTATTTCTATTTTAACTTTTATCTTTGCAGTAATGCATTTAATTGTTAGTTTATATTTTGCTTGATATTTCCTAAATGATATACTCCAATTGGCAACGAAACAAGTTTTTTTTAAATAAATGACTAATACTTATAAATTAATGAAATTATTCAGGAACATCATTTACTACAGCCCCTCTAGACATATCCTATTGCCTGTCCTTTCCGATATATGTTGTATATTTTATTTGATAAAATGAAATGTATCGAAAAGGACCTAACCATATACATGTACGATAAACACAATCGATGGAATACTGATATTAGTCAATGATCTTAATTTAATTTACAATAAACATTCAAATATTTTTTTTAAATCGTTTAACATTCCAATATTAATGATGGTAATGCAGGCACTTTTGATTAAAAGTTTGAAATAAAAATGCCCATACTTGTTGGTCCTCCGAAAAAAATAAACTTTGCCTAGAGAGGGAGAAAAAGGGAGAGAGAGAAAAATCAATACCACACCAAAGGTGTTATAAAATTGAAAGTTTTAAGCCAATAAAACCGGTCTTGTCCGGGGCATTGATGCGAGGAGAGGAATGACGATTTCACACGTCTGGGTGCACCCTTCATCTGGGCTGCCACCCATACATATCCAATCGGCATCCGCGATGAAAACCACCGCCGATCAAAAGATCAGCAGAACGTATTGCTACTCCAGGGGCCTCTGTTTGCTCGTCACCTAGAGAACCTAACACAAGTTTCCCCGATTATTTTTCTTTTCTTTTTTCAAAATCTTTTTCTTTACTTGTAAAAAAGGGAAATTATTGCACGACATTGAATACAAGGAAGAAAAGATATTTCGAACTCAATATGAAATGATTTTTAATAAATATCTTTGATAAGGTCTGCATTTGCAGCTGTACGGATTCCCCGCCTGTGCAGATTTGAAAGCACACAATGCAATCCTATTCTCTATGCTATTGGTTTGTTGAATGCGTTGGGTTTCGCTCTTTCAACTATTCTTTTCTTCAATTAAAATAGAAATGCATTAATATTTTTTCTATTAATCAGAAAATAGTACATTATTACGTAGAGCAGAGGGAGGCGAATTGAGAATGTGCACATGCGTTTATGGCTGTCTCAAAGGGCAAAATCGTTTCCCAAATACTATATATATAAATTATATATCAAACTCATATATGCCTACTGCCAAATAGACCGTCTGCGTTTTCAAAACTAGGTCTGTTAAGTGGTGATAAAGACCAAAAAGTGAGTATCCAGCCCATAATCACAGAACACAATAAAAACACAGTATATATTGATGTTTTAATTAAAAATCATTCTATATGAATTTATATTGTAATTTTTTGCGTGTCAAATTTTAGATTGCACCCAAAATACATTTATTTAAATCCCTTTTACACAATCAGTGTTTGGGGAAAAGGTCTAAAACCGCGTTTGTCATCTCCCTACAAATATTAGACAATTTAAATTACATACACAATTAACTGCACGTAACATGTTTACATACTAGAATATAATTGTAACGAAATCATATACAGAATGTTCAGATATGATAATGTATAATACTATATACTCTGCGAGAATAATCAGCTAAAAGAGACTAGAACAGCGATTGCAAGACTTAAATTAAAATTCAATTAATCAGCCAAAACCTTGAATATAAAATAATAAAAGTATCCAATGTCTCCTGTGAGGGAAATTAATATTGCCATAGCCACGAAGGTAATGTTTCTGTTTTTCTGATTAAAGGGGCATGGTCACGATTTTGGTCAAAAAATATTTTCCCGATTTTTATGTTTACAAAGCTTCAGTGAGGCATTTTTAATAGGCAACCAAAATTTAAGTGTCATTCGTTGAGTTAGAAGCGAGTTACAGAGCTTGCAATTCTTTTGTTTACATTTTGAACGTTGAAGTGAAAACTCCAGTGTTAGACCAAAAATGAATGTAATAAACGTTAAGATATGTTTATTAATGTTTAGATTGAATAATAAGATGGAAAAATCAGCTTGAAAAAGAACTTTTACCGGTATATTGAACTAATGTAAACAAAAACAGGGCACGAGCCTTGTTAACATGACAAAGAATTGTGAGCCCTGTATCTTGCTTATAACTTCACTACTGACTCTCCAATTGCATTTAGTCAGTGGAAATGCATTTCTAAAGCATTGTAAATAATTAAAACAGAAAAATAGAATTTGACCAAAATCGTGACCATGCCCCTTTAATGTCTGTCGTCACGTTTGTATTTTAAACTTATAATGAATGGAAGTTAAAATTGAAAGTTTATTTTTTTTTAAAACCACGACATTTGAAATGGCGATAAATTGTTGCCGGATCATCATCGTCAAGAATAGGTGTTTTACAAAACTTTCAACGAATTTACAATAAATTTAGGAATAAGGGAAAATGTTATATAAAAGACAGGGATTTTATAACTAAGATGGTGTCAATACGTGTAATACAGTCCCAGAATTTCTACGTCACATTGCATATAAATTAACGCATACATGTTGGAAACCTATCCTAAATAAAATGACGTGAATGAAATACTTCAGACTTGGACTCCGTTTATCAATGGAAACAAAAATGTCACAAAAACTGAAAGAATAAATGAAAGTAAACCAAGGCCACTTAGTTTTACACAAACACATTCTTACAAAACATTCATTCACAATTCAAGTATTGCTCTGTCATCGCTTGTTATCATTTAAATGTAATGACGTCACTCAGGCAGATACTTAGTAATCATTAAAATTTTTGAAATGCACAGGCTAGTTCAAGCGTCTGACGAGGTCGCGAGCACGTGGGCGTCTACACACACAGAGGTCTGACACCACCTCGTGCAGTTCACATAGTAACCTCCATTACACCTAAATATGGCCAATGGCGCACGTGCCCCAGATAGGTAAGGACAGGTAACTTTGTGTCTGCTGGCAAACTGTTTACTTAGTAACGAGTTCAAAACAACGAGAGAAAAAAAATGGACTAAAACATATTATTAGATAAAAACATATCTTATGAGTGCATTCCGCAAAGGTTTCTTTCAATTCTTTCCCGCGTTTGAAATAATTTCAACTGATTAATTACATTAAATAATCTCACAGTTGGCATTCCTAAAGAGTTTTTGAACGCCAAGAAGTAAACAAGGCTAAAAGTTGATTCTGGCAGCAAAACAAATACTTGATATCAATCCAAATCACCCTCAAAAGAGCGGATAAACTTGTCAACACGAGAACAATATGACAAGATGCCTTATGATTTCATAAATCCTGAGTTCTTTGTAAAAAAGAAAGAAAAATCTTCGAGAATGTACAAGTTTTCTCTTTTAAGCTTTGTGTTAAAGGTTTGAACCTGTGACCGGTTGATGACTCGGATTATAAGAATTCATCAACAGCAAAGTTCTTAATAAAAATAAACTGGACCGGGTAAAAATAAGGTGCAAAAATACCCTATCATCCATTAAACAGATTAAATTGTATGCTTAGGGTATGAGTATGCTTAGAATATGATAAACATAATATAGTAAAATATACCAAATTATCGTTATGGAGTGGTTTTATTGTGCTCGTAAATGATCAAAACTTGAAATATATTTTAACTGTAAGAAAAATGTTTAAAAATACATCGCATATATAAAATGCGAAACAAACTTAAAGAGTTAAGTAAATATAAACGTATAATCTACGGGAAAAAAGAAGAATTTTTGCATCTAGGTCACAGTATTGGTACAAAAGACTAATAAAAAAATAACAAAACTATATAGTATACAACACAATGTCACGAGACAGTGTATGAGCCATGATGCGGTCACGAGACAGTGTATGAGCCATGATGCGATCACGAGACAGTGAATGAGCCATGATGCGATACGGAACTCTAATAGCATTATATTGTTTTAATAAAGAGTCCCATCTAATTATGCCTAAAAGTCCAAACTTTAGAAATAGGTTTTTAAAGTTTATTGAAAAGTATCATAATTATGCAACTGCATACTTATTAAAAATTTCAAATCTATGATAAAGTGCAACAGCTAATATATTGAGTCAATTATATATATAAGCCATGATGCAATGTTAGAGACACAATACAGTGTTGAAATTATGATACAATGTTTAAGCCATGATGCATTGTTAAAGCCATGATACAGTGTTGAACTTATGATACAATGTTTAAGCCATGATACAATGTTGTAGCCATGATACAGTGTTGAATGTTATGATACAATGTTTAAGCCATGATACAATGTTGTAGCCATGATACAGTGTTGAATGTTATGATACAATGTTTAAGCCATGATGCAGTGTTGTAGCCATGATACAGTGTTGAATGTTATGATACAATGTTTAAGCCATGATGCAGTGTTGTAGCCATGATACAGTGTTGAATGTTATGATACAATGTTTAAGCCATGATGCATTGTTAAACAACGTCTAAGTTATGATACAGTGTTATGACTATCATACAGCTAGTGGCACAACATTAATTTGGTGACCAAGCTACAGTTTCTTTTCTATGATAAAGTATTAAAGCTATCATACATTGTTCAGTCAATGAATATGTCGCACTCACACCCATTTTACAGTTTCACATCATTAATACACTGTCACATCTACGATACATGGCGAAATCTTCAAATGGATACAAAGTTTTTGATACAGATTCAACTCTATGTTTTGCATAAGTCCGTTGCGATAAGGTATGACACCTTTATTATTTCCACACCTATAATAAAGTACCAAAACACAGTGTCTGACAGGTAAGCTATAACATAATGCCATATATAAGGTCAATACAACCATACATAGTGTCAACACTGCGGTACTGAGTCAAGTAACAACATCACGTGACACACTTTTGAGACAACGGCCCAAAAAGCTGGGCAAGCAGAAAAAAAGATTTTTCACTCCAAAACTCACATCTAAGTTCCTAATGCTTATATCTTATCGTTCCAATAAAACATATTCAATCAAAATTTAATTATAATTATAATTCAAATCTCTATTAAAAAATTAAATTAATCAAAAAGGTTTACGCTGAAAATCGAGTTGATCAGAGTTAATAGTAGAGTTATAAAGCATTTTGCGGATTATCAAGCATAATATACCTTTGTGGAATATCGCCTTGAATCATAACCACCTGCACAGAACTTGCTATTTGAATGAGGCCTTAACACGTTGGTATCCTTGCGCCTTAAAAATTGTCTTCTGATCCATTTTATTAAACTCTCCAATAACATGGAGTCCATGCATTACAATCGTCTAGTTTTTGATAAATTTTCAGTCGATAAAGTTAATGACGATGCTATCATAATGATGGATGTTCAATTCATTACGTAATAGTCTCCCTTTCACGGCCAAGAACAAACAAACACCGGCGTTATTAACTTCATTGATGGCCAAAATGCTTTTCATCCCACGACCCAGATTCGGATACAGGGTAATGGCGCATGTGCGTGGTTGTTGTCTGTCCTTTTTTTAAACAAAAATGAGTTTGTAGATATTTGTGCAGATAAATAAAAAGACTTGATAGCAGGTTCGCGACTACAGGTGTGTTAAGTGCACGTGTGGGCGTCATAAGAGATTTGTGAAAGGTAAACTCGCCCCGCCTGATGAGTAGCCATGACTTACATAACAAACAGACGCTGCACTTGGTGGAACGTTCACAGTCTGGAATTTCATTGACGGATTTCGTCCCGAGATCGTTTTAACAGTACAACGCCCTATGCACCGCCCACTAACTCTTCTTATCGGGTACTGGTAATCCATTGAGTAAACTAACGACTCTCTCTCTCTCTCTCTCTCTCTCTCTCTCTCTCTCTCTCTCTCTCTCTCTCTCTCTCTCCTTTTCTCGCTCTCTCTCTCTCTCTCTCTCTCAACGTCCGGACCAAATTGACAAACGCGTTTAAGACAGTTACTGACGATGGAAGAAAGTAAAACGCACAATAATCATTTAACGTTAAAACTGAAAGTCGAGAAAAATGTTAGCATGTAGTCTTTGCCAAATTAATTAATTTTTTTCAGCCCGATGTCAAAATGCATGTTCTACCTGTGTGGACACTGTATACATATAAATCCATGTGGCGAAATACCAAAGGTGCTAATATAAATGTAATTTTTTAAAGATTCATTAAATGAACGCAATAAAAGCGTTGAGACCGCAGCACTCTAATGATTTCCACTTACCTGTCGGGAATTTCTTAATTTCAATCAAACTCTCTGTGCGCTTGTTCGTAGCACAGGTATAGGTTTATTTCGGGGCACAATATAGGTCATGCCCTTCTTTCCAGCGAAGTAAAAATCTGTTTCTTTTTTACCAAATCGATGGTTTGAAAGAATCCTCTAAAATTCAATGACTAGGGCTGTTTTATCAACAAAACCTCCTGCACAAAACAAATAAAATCCATTATTACACACTGGGCCGATCGGAACAGAATTATTTGCTCTCGACCCCGGGTCGTTAATATAGGTAATTTAAAATGAGAATTTTTAAGAAACATTAGCATCCAATATAAAGGCGGCTCTCTCAACGACATTCAGGGCTAAAAATGATGGATAGTAAAATTCAAAACGTTTTTAAAAATGGGCTTTATGTCAATAGAAAAGTTTAAGTAGGCCAATATAACGAACGTGGCCCGTTAGTGATTTTAGACGTGGGTGGAGAGTCGCATGGTCCCCGTGTACTTTTAAAATTAGGGAGGGAAAAACTAGCGATCAGTCTGGAGCGTGTTTAGACAGTACATCATGGCACTGTACACACTCTCTCTCTCTCTCTCTCTCTCTCTCTCTCTCTCTCTCTCTCTCTTCTCTCTCTCTCTCTCTCTCTCTCTCTCTCTCTCTCTCTAAATTTACCATAGCAACAAATTGATAAACTTTAAAATTACCCTTTATTTTTCGAAAGGTCTTTTCATTTTCTTTAAACACAATGGTGACCCCGGTCATATAACATTTTTTCTCTTTAAAACAAACTCTCGCAGATTTAGATCACTTATATTTGTAAAAATATCAACTTGGACGAATCGGTAAAATTGTCAAAATGCACTTAACTTATGAATTCTTCATCACCATAAGGCAGACATACAGTAGTTTTTAACTGATTCTGTCGTCCATATCGAACATCGCTATATCAGTACAAAACACAAAATACACACAAAGACTGCCGTCTGTAACTCAAAATCATTAGGTAACTTACGCGCGGCATCTCTTCCTCCATCTTTGTTAACACGTGGCTTCGCCATGTCTCCAATATTTGCCGCCAAAACTCTGAACCCGTTGTTAGAGGACGCACACTAAATGTATTAATGAATATTAATCTACAAATATGATAGTCATTGTGTTAGGGAACCACAGAGTACTTCAAGATTCACCAACAAAACTTTAAAACCTTTCACTTCAAGTTAATTCAGGAGACGCCGTATACAACTACATGTATTGTGCATAAGCTCTATGGTGACGTCATCGATTCATTTATCATTTATTAAATGTTACAATAGATTTAAATAATCGAGGCCTGTGCGTTAACATATGCACCCGGCTTAGCAACCCCGCGACTGTACAAGAATCCCGGTCATCGCTCTCTTCTTTATAGAACGTCGGACGTCAGCGGATTTGGAGAAGTTTAAAAAAATTGAATTTAAATTTCTCATCGTGAAAGCTCTCGACACCCACATCTTTTTTTTATAAATAAAAAAAAACTTGTACAAATATTTCATTCAAAGTCAAGTGCCGCCGCCGAAAAATCATTAACACTGCCCGGATAGTCATAAGACGGGGTGAAAGGTCAAAACGGTAGAATCGTATAGGGACATGGGAAAGAAGTCTTCCAAAGTTTTCGAAGACCAATATAAACCATACTTTGTATCTCTTCATACAAATGGAATCAAAAGATTTCTTCAAATTTATTACATAACACGTGTGATCCAGTACTCGTGCTGCGGTTCGCAAATTGTGAATCGACGTGATCCAATCAGAGAAGGTTACTAATCTTTGAACTGCCCCAGTGTGCATGATAATTCAGCAATTTCTTCATGATCAGATTATGTAAAAAACCAATTGGTTATGTAGACATGAAGCATTTGTATTAGCCTTTAAGTGCTCCCGTTGCACACTCCTGGTTGGATATTTGTGGATTTTGCGGATGAACTCTTTATCTAACCATAGCCGTATTAATTCTCTTTATTGATACATCCAAAGATTGGACCGAAATTGTACTTGTATGTAATCTTTAACAAGTCAGAATGTTGTATAGTATTCGGGACAACCAAATGGTACCGCCGACTTGCAGGCATCAAGTTCTACCCATGACGTCATTAACTACTTTCGTGAGTAGCGCATGTGCATCGACGCTGATACTTCAAATTACGTCATGCTTTCGTGGATCACTAATTGTCGCCAAAACAATCAACAAAAACCAAGTACAACATGACGTCGTTTAAATGTGGGACTTTGGACTGGACATTAATTGAAGAGAAAAAAGAGAATCATTTTGAAGACATGATATGAGAACCATTTGAGAGAATGTTGAGAATTATTTGAGAAAAATGTTCCGAGAATCATTTAATAAAAGTTGAACATTGAGAGAGCATTACTGAGATTATTTTAAAAAGAAATTTATTTGAGAAATGTAAACAGCGTCAGTAATGTCAGACATTCTTAACAAAACACGTTGCATGCAAGAGTATGAAATCATGTCACATGTACATAAAAGCATGATAGACCGTATTTTGACGCGGCACATTTGTGAGAATATACTATGCTGAATATTTTAGGCCAGAAGAGAAAAAAACCCATCTATATACATAGAAAAAAAAGAAGATATACAATAATTCATAACAAAACAAAGCATTATTCCAATCAAATTGATTTCACTTTTGATTTTTTTAATCAAGTCTTACTCAGAGCTGTTCATATTTATTTATAAAACAAAGTTATCTTGGCGCTTCTCGATCGGTACCAAAATATAATACTTTGTTCTCAACCATGGTTCTAACAGAAAATAAAATTAAAAAATCAAGTTTCTTTGACATTTCATTGATAGACAATTTTGTGTGCAACTATATATCACACTAAGGTTTAAAAGGTTTAAAGGTTCTAGACAGCAACACCAAACTCAGTAGAGAATAAGGCAACATGATCTGGGTCATCCACTGGAATGTGACATGAATTTAAAACAATATTGAAAGAGTGAATTCCGGAATAAAATGTTAAACCAATGTTGACCAACTCCATGTAACCCAACAACGACGCAGAATGTGGCCACAATACACGATCGGTTTTATGTAAAAACTGACATACAAAAACTATATGAATCTACCACTTAGTTTAGCCCTGTTGCCCAAAGCCAAAAAGTTACCTTTTCAAGCCCATTGTGTGATGCAGTAGGCGGAAGTGGTGCAAAGCTATACAAGAAGTGATTGCCCTCTGTGTGTTTCTAACCTCTGACATCATGGAAGAAACATTTAACCAACTGACCAGTTATGACAACTAGGAATAGTATGATAAAAATCTGAAAAGATTAAGCCGCATTGATTCAAAACAAAGATAATTTGTGAAAACAGCAAAAAATTGACTTTGACAAATTTTATACGTAAATGTATGTACACCTCTAAATTAAATTTGTCAACATTGCAATTGAACCTATAGATAGCATATGCAGCACACTTGCCTTAATTGTTTTTGTTTTTTTTTTTTGGAGGGGGGGGGGGGGGTGTTTGTTTATGAAAATTGTGCAAATGTCATATGATGCTTCACTTCCAACTCGATAATATTTGTAGAACCTTCGTAAGAGATTCATTTTGTGGTTCAAAACATCATCGGTCTCTTACACCAGTGATCCATGCTATACGTATAAACATGGACGGTAGATCAGAGAGCGATGGCACAACAGCATGGAATCTTATTGCAGACAGTGATGATCTCTCCGGACTTTAGTGCCCAGTTACAGCACATGCTTTGTAGAACCAGTAATCACCGACCGACATGCTAGCGCTAAAACAAGACACCGACCGCTTTACACAATGGATTCCACATCAAAAGTCAGGCCCATCTCTAAACGATGTAAATTACTGACTGTCCGCCACTGTCGAGATAACCTCCGCTTTTCTTCATCTGTTCCTGTTACTGTACACTTTAATTGTCGCTCTATGTAATTCCAGCTTCTTACATCCTGCCCCCGTTGTTGTGGATTTTACTGCATTTTCACATTACATTTATAAAATTTATAATAGCCCCCCCCCCCCCTTTTTTCACACGATGCATGTCCCTGGTATGTACTATAGTCCGTCCCGAGTTTTTGCTTCCACCACTTTTTGCTTGATATTTCAATAATAGTAAATACCTTTGTGCTCAAACTACGTTCATCCACTAATATGAAAAATGTCCATATTATCTGTTTTGATACGCCCCCTCTATCGCTTCACGTTTCAATACACATCAAAAAATTGAAAGTCTACGGAGAATTCGCATTGCATCAGCCATTAACAAGCCCGGATGACAATGTTAAAAAATTGCGCGATGTATTCCGAGTGTATTCCGAATGGAGAAAAGATGTAAACATTTCCCATTACAAATCTCTTTGTAAGAAAATTGTTTTCGTTCTGTGAAATTTTATGAGTGAAAAGGGATAATTGTTCAATGAAGATATCTTGGATATATTCCCTTTCATCGATTTCAGTTGTATTTCTTTCACAGGTGTGTGTATTTTTATTAAAAATCATCAAAAATTGATGGAAGCAATAACTTGGGACAGACTATAGTACAAGTAGTTTAGATCACAGGCGCTTGTTCCCATATATAGTGAAAAATCACGAATAAATTTTTTTATATCTACTACTTTAAGAAATACTTAAAAAAAAAGTATTTAAAACAATTAAATTCTTTTTCCAACTCTTTTTAACCAAATGGCAGAGCAGGCCCATGTGCTTCCGCTTCTTGCCTGGCCTGGGCGACTAACATTATAACACATATTGTTCTTTTCCATGTTTGATTATAATTCTTATCAATTTGCTGGACACTATATTATGAACTTCTTTAATTTTTTTTCATATGGTGATAGCCCAATTATGAAATAGCAACTGCTCTTTTGAACTGCGCAAGATTTGCTTTTTTTTTTTTTTGGTTTACTTTGGACGGCATAAAAATTTTAAAGAAAATTTAATTAAAAAGCAACGAAATATTTGTAAACATGAATACACAAGTTTTAATCACAAAAATAAATAATTACATTCACAGTCATTCAGATCTCTCACCACTCCTGACATTAGTCTTCTCTCTCACACCACTAAAATCCGGGAAATTCTTCCTCTCTGGTTTATACATTTGGACGGATCTCTGAGAGTTAGTGCATAAGATGGGCTAAAACTACGTTTATCAAGAATACAGGAGCTTTTAAAAGTTCAAATATACACACTTTTGTGTATAATAATGTTTTTGATTGAACATTTTTCTTATTCGTTGTTAAAAAAAAATTAATTACAACTAATTACAATTTACGTTAAAAGTTTCAAGACATAATCAATAATCCAATCAACAGTTTCATTGATGAGCTCTTTCATTCTCATGGTTCGCGTGATTATATTGCACCAGTGACAAAGTGTACCTTTCATAAGACTGTGCAAAATCAAAGTTTTTCATCGGACAAGACGAAATGGAATAATGTGGTCACTGGTTAGATAGAACACATTTTCAATGGCGTGCAAATCCGTCGATTTGTACTCCTCAAAATAAACAGTTCATCAATAAGTTCATATTAAGACATCATCAAGTTTTTTTTTGATGAATTTGAGTGCATTTCCAAGTCCAGCAGAATGAAAATGGCATAAGGGTGACAACTCTGCTGTATAGTATGTTTCTTGAAATAGAGTTGTCTTTCTTGGTCTTCAATAGAATCTGACCTGTAAAATTCATGAAGAAAGTCGTGTTTAGAAAATTTAAGTTCAGTAGGCTACTATATCTACAGCTAAATTAAATGTTGTTTGCATTTTCCTGTTTAAGGATAATAAATATGAGGTACTTCAATAACTGACCTTGGAATAGACAGGACGTGGCTAGCAGGGTTTGAAGGGAGGACGTCCGGAGACTGAGCCGGAGACGTTACTGACGCGTGACGTAGTGGTATGTCCCATCCGACTGGACACGGTGCTTGCATTGGACAACCGACCTGTCAATCAGAGAACAAATATTTCAATCTCCAAAAAACAACATCAAATGGGCATGAAAGGAGACTGGATGATCAATAAATCAACCGTCAGATCTGCCTTAAACTTTAAACATGATATTCTTGGCCATTAACTATCATTCAGTAAAGAAAAAATTTAAATATTTTAACTTTATAATTTGAACATTTTCCTTTATCTCTATACTGAGTTCTTCATCTAAAGGAGGTAAATATAGCCTTTAATGGCCACACCCATTAAGCCCTCTTAATATCAATATCATATTGAGAAGAACAGAGTAGATCAGTCTGATACAAGTCATTATCCAGTCTGTTGAATGTGGTTACTTGTATCTTCTTTATAAAATTTCAATGTTAAAGATAGTAAAATAAGACTATCGCATTGGTTTATTCCATTCAGTTTATATTTATCATTTTATTTTGACGAAACAATTAAAACTGAAATTTTGTTTTGTTTTCTTACAATAAGCAATTCCAATTGGAATAACAATGTTTGGCATTTAAATCAAACCATGCATAATTTAAACATTTGCACACGTTTAAAAATGACATTGTTTACATAATAACAGACAAATAATCTGTCATCCTTTATAAAGTCAATTCCATTGAAAAGAGACAATAACAATGCACAAAAACATATTTTTTTAAAACCATGCCGTTTATATATACATGCACACTCAATTTTTATATTTACTTTAAAAAATCAAATGCAAGAGTACCAGTATTTTTTGTAACTAAACTTTCAAATGTAGGACTTCAGAAGCAATGTTTAAATATGTTTGTCTGATCACCATCTAAGACTTTTAGTTCAGTATAAAAAGAATGATGTATGTATTATGTGAATTAATGATAGCTTTATATTGATCCAGGATTTCAGACTGAATCCAAGACCTCCCACTGTTTCTATTGCATGGTTAAACACAAACTAATGTTAAGTTCAAACTCTGATTATCATATCAGTAAAGATCTGTCTAATTCTAAAGTTATTTTCCTTTGAGAAATATTAACCTCTTATACTTTATATACATAGCATACATAGAATTTTATACTTACTCCTGCCTAAAATAAAACAGTCATCATTTATTACATGCCATAATTACATAAATATCCTAGACTTCATTGAAAAAAACACCCTGTGTTTTGATTGGTAAATTTTTATGGGGTAAATTCAAATTTTAAATGTATTAAGTATTAAGGAGGCCGATTTGGGTTTTTTTGCGGAAAAACTACAATAGCATAACTCTTTATTTTTTAACCATATGTAATTTAAACCAACTCTAGTTTATATGCGAAGGTTCATGAAAATCGACCGTCTGGTTCTTTTTAGGGACCATCTCAAAATAGAGGTACATTTACTATAGGAATATATAGGAAACTGTCATTTTCCGCACATCAAAGCAGTTTTAAAACATAGGTAATCATAGATTACTAAGCTCACCGAGACAGAGCATCACCCTTATGAGACATCACCTTCATAAGACCACCTTTATCATTTTATATGAAAATCATACTTTATGATCTTGGATATTCATGGATTCTGTTTTGACAAAATATCGTATATCATCTGATAAATTTTTTTATGATAATCATATGTTAATATGTTAATCAATACAATTATGATATAAAATTAAATATTGCATCATGTCATATTTCTAATATAATATATATCATATAATAAATAAAATACCGTAATAAACAATAATGAGATTTGATATTGTAACGTATGATATGACATTGTATTGTGTTATACCTTATTGTATTTGATCACATAATACAATATCATAAAATATAATACAATATAGTATCATATTACAATATCATATTACATAATACATCATAACACTGAAACATGATATTATATTGTATAATATAGAATGACATTGTATTGAATGACACTGAAACACATTTGATACATTATATGATATTATATCATATAATACAATATAATTTGATTCCAACATTGTATCTTATCAAATGATACAATATTATGTGATATGGTAAAATATTATAAAATACATTATTATATTATACATATTGCATCATATGACACAATAAAATATATTACAATATTATATAATACAATTTCATGTGATATTATATAAATAGTGCCTGTTTGGGAGGGTAACAGTTGAAATTGACACCCCGAGAAAACCATTGTCAACCGACGCGAAGCGGAGGTTGACAATGGTTTTCGAGGGGTGTCAATTTCAACTGTTATCCTCCCAAACAGGCACTATTTATTTTGTTATACTGAATGTCTTTTTTAAAATTTTTAAGAAAATTTTACTGCTTTTATATAGGAATAACGTGAATTCTACAGCGAACCGTACGCGCATAATTTTCGCGCATGTAACATTTTTTAATGTTACCCGTTGCCAAGTGCGTTGCTAACGCTGAGGGTAATAGTAAATATTATTAACTGCGTCTTAACCAATCAGATTTCAGTATTTAACATGAAAGTATAACAAGATAATATATCATATAAACCAATATCATATCATACAATATCGTATGATACAATATTATATATTACAATATCATATAATACAATTTCATGTGATATAATTCTATATTACTGAAACCAATATCATATTATACAATATTGTATGATACAATATTATAGAATATACAATATTGTATCATAGGATACAATATAATATTTAGCAATATCTTATGTAATTGTATCATGTGATAAAATAATAAATTAAAAATACAATATAATATTATACAATATTGTATCATAATATACAATACTATACATAACAATATCATGATACATAATCATATCATAAAATATCAAATAAATTGATACAATATCATATCGTATCGTATAACTTTTTATAATATAACATATGATATCATATTGTATCATATCAAACAATATTGTTTCATATCATACAATACTTTATCATAGGAATCATGTTATATCATTTATCAACAAACACATCTATCTATCGAGCTGGTTTGAGTGAGGTAGGAGATTTCTTTAGCATCCTTGATAATGGAGATCAGGCTCTGCTTCTGAAGCAACCTCTGCATTTAATTTATAATAAAGTTAAATCAACTATGCAAGCTATCATCTATAAAACATGTGACCTGTTCCAAAAAACTAAACCTCATCCAGCATCCGAAACCTATGGCTCAGATTCAGCATTCAAGCCCATCAGGTGCATTTGTATCATAAGACGCATCATCCATGCAATTTTGGTGAAGTTTGGACCAGTAATAACTAAGATATCATCATCAGAGGGCACTAGCAATTAAAACCTTAACTTCCTCCAGCATCCGCAACCTATGGCTCAGATTCAGCATCCATGCCTGTCAGGTGCATCTGTATCATAAGACACACCATCCATTCAAGTTTGGTGAAGTTAGGACCAGTAATAACTAAGATTTATTTTTTAGCATCCTTGATAATGGAGATCAAGCTCTGCATCTGAAGCTACAGTACCTCTGCGATTCATTCATATTACAGTTAAATCAACTATGCAAGTTTGAAATAGTACTATCATCTATTAAACATGTGACCTGTTCCTAAAAACTTAACTTTATCCAGCATCCGAAACCAGACTATGCATTCAAGCCTGTCAGGTGCATCAGTATCATAAGACACACCATCCATGGAAGTCTGGTGAAGTAAGGACAAGTAATAACTAAGATATCATCATCAGAGGGCACCTGTTTCAAAAACTTTATTTAACCAGCTCTTAAAACCTTAACCTCCTCCAGCATCCGAAACCTATTGCTCAGATTCAGCATTCAAGCTTGTCAGGTGCATCAGTATCATAAGACGTACCATCCATACAAGTTTGGTGAAGTTAGGACCAGTAGTAACTAAGATATAATCATCAGAGGGCACCTGCAACAAAAACTTAACCAGCTCTAAAAACCTTAACCTCTTCCAGCATCCGAAACCTATTGCTCAGATTCAGCATTCAAGCTTGTCAGGTGCATTAGTATCATAAGACGCACCATCCATACAAGTTTGGTGAAGTTAGGACCAGTAGTAACTTAGATATTGCTATCAATGGGCACCCGCAACAAAAACTTTAACCTGCTCCGAAAACCTTAACCTCCTCCAGCATCCGAAAAGTATAGCTCAGATTCAGCACTCAAGCCTGTCTGGTGCATCAGTATCATAAGGCACACCATCCATGCAAGTTTGGTGAAGTACAGACCAGCAGTAACTAAGATACTGCTATCAAAGGGCACCTGCAACAAACACTTTAACCTGGTCCAACAACCTTAACCTCCTCCAGCATCTGAAATTTAGGACCCAGATTCAGCATCCAAGTCTTTCAAGTCCATAAGTAGGTCCAGATGCATCATCCATGCAAGTTTGGTGAAGATAGGACAAGTAATAGCTTTGATACAGGACCTGCAACAAAAACTTTAACCAGGTCCGGATGCCGACGCCGACGCCACCGCCGACGCCGACGCCGAGGGTATAGCATAAGCTCTCCTTGACTTCGTCTCGGTGAGCTAAAAATACTACAATAGCTTTTTTTCTCAAATTGTTATATATGATAAGTAATATCATTTCCTACCTTATATGTAAAAAACACAAAATTCTACCGTCTGGTTTTTAGTGGGGGCCATCTCAAAATATTAAAATGCACCAAATTTTGCTATATATTTGGATCATCACGAATAATGATTGGTATAATGGATTCATTCCAAAAATGAGGAAAATATCCTCGAGGATAGCATCATTCTGTATATAAAATTTCAACAGCGTACAAGTTTTACTTTTTCTTTTATGTTATTTCTTATAACGTACTCCTACAAAGCTTCATTTTATCATAACGTCATAAAAGCGCAATGGCAATGCTCCCCTACCGCACAACGTAAAAATCGTGTTAAAAATAAAAATTTCCTTTAAAAATTTAAATATTTTTATTTGTATTTTGTTTATTGTGTTCAATTTTATAAATGATATCGAAAACAATTCATAAGAAGTATAAAACAACTGTATTATATTAGAATGCGCAAAAACAGGCGCAATGCAAACTAAAGTCGGCCTCCTTAAATGAAACTGTAATCCTGCTAACTGTATTATCAAAGTGACTTTTTTCAATTTCATTCTAAACATTCAAAAAAAGAACCCTCAAAATCATCTTTATTCAGATGAGATGGAAGTGAAGGGAGAGAACTGTTGACTTACTTCCTACACTTCGGTCAGACAACTGGCTGTCTAACTGGGTGTGGAGTTTCTCCAGGTCAAAGGTCGTGAAGGACTTCTGGGATGCCTTCTCCTTGGTTTTGGGGGGTTTGGGATTCTCAGTGACTGTCTGACTAGGTGTGCCTGTCATGAGACCATCAGGGAAGTACCGATAGGCTATCCTCATTCCTACAGAAACAACAATGTATACATTTAATCTCATTGGATGGCACAGTGACATTGTTACTCTAACTAGATAAACCATCATTTATCATAGGGTACAGTTTAGCTATCCTTACGTCCAAAGAAACAATACATCTAATCCCTTGTATGAGATGTAAACACTTATTACACATATAAATAATGTTTAAAGTTATGATTATACTCTCAATCCCACAGGAACACCAGTTCATACACGTATAATCTGACAATAATTCCCCTTTATTTATATACCATACTAGTTATTATAATCAATTAATACATAATGAAACTGGAATTGTGATGACGGAGAGAGAAAAAACAGTTCATCAAATTGTCAGATATTTAAGTCAGCAGATTCTAATTATTCCTGTTATAGCACAGATATCATAATGTATGTCTGACCTCCAGATAATAAGAACAGGTTATCGTAGCCGCGCTGTACCAGGGTCGTGGCTGCATTTGGTCCCAGTCGTTCGTCTTCGTCATATATAACTATGATTTTTCCTGGCTGGTTTTTCTGACAATTGTTAAGGCTCCATCATTATTCTCAAACCTCAATTACCTAATATTTGTTGTTCATCAAGAACATATACATGGCACAAGCTAAGTGGTTAATAATTACCAGTATGATATAGCAAACTGAGCTCTTAGCATTACATATTCTGGTAAAAACAATTCAGCAAGTATATATTTATATACGAAATTGCTTGAAAATCGAGAACTTTTGACTTTCACACCTAAGAATGATGAATATTCTAATAGGAATTGCATGAACCTTTCCAATCGCCCTAAAAGCTAATCTTGTAACATGAACCGTTCATACTGCCCTACAAGCTAAGCTAGTCATATAGTTCTGCTAGTCACACAACAAAGGATACAAATGCTAGCATGTCTTTAGATTCGTAGTTGGTGGCCCTGGATAACATTGATGTCGGGTAATTTTTTGCTGCAAAGATAAAGAAAGCATGAACATTCATGCATAAATATAAAATTCTAGCACTTCAAATTATGAAATACTGCAGTTCATCTTGCATTTCATTAGGTATTTAAACAGAAAAAGTATATCCCTGTTATAACAAAAGAGAATGAATAATGCTGTCTCTGTAACTTTCTAACAAGATCAGACTTGGTCAGAAATTTCCTAAAAACTGTCAGTATACGCACAAAAACACATACGCCAACTTATCTACAAACAGAACCAAAAGACGTTATTGCCAATATAATAAAATGATCACTTTGACACATACCAAAAAAACTATAACATATACGGAGAAATATTTGCCCCATATCTTATTTTCACACCTTTTGCCTTCTTTGTCAGTGGGCGAATATAAGACTGGGCAAACTGAAATGTCTCAAATTATTGATCTCTTTTTTAACACACTGTGTCTGAAAACGTTCACAACCGGGTGTAATAGTTTGCAAGTGTAGAAACTTAGCGCAAATAAAACGGGGGCAAAAATAACCCTGTAAACAGTAGATAAAAATGTCCACTGACCTGTGATGATGTGGCAGTCCTCAAAGGAGTCTGTGTCCCTGATGTCCAGCAATAGATACGGACAGCTGAACTGTTCCACCTTGGAGGGGGCCTGGGGTGGCCGTGCAGAATCTATCTCCCCCACCCCCTTCACAACTCTGGAGTATGAAAATATTGACGTCTTAATGTATGTACTTATAGCTTGGATAATGTAAATATTGACCTCATACATTAAACTATGTTCTTGAAGCAAAACTTAACACCAACAAGACACCAATCTATTACTATAAATTTCTTATTAATGCCTGTACGCAGTTCCCAAATTCCAACACTTTGAAACAAAGACAATATAAAATTGTAAAACTTTTGTTGATAAATGTACTAATAAACTTTACTATTGTCAGAAAAAATAAAAGCAAGAATTTAAAACCTGTGAGGAATGGGTATGAAAGTTTTAGGCAAAGATTAAACTAAATATTTTCAAGACAAACATTTAAATTCTACTTTTCTGAATCTAATTACCGATAATAATAAAAAATTTAAAAAGGCACATTACTATACTAAAAACTTCTCTAACATATGTATCTGAATACAATGTCCTTCAATGATTTATTTTTATTGATGCACATTTATTTGTTCTGCATTTATTTTCTTCAAAATCAATGATTCTTATTTCAAACACCGTAAACTCTTGAATAGAACTTGATTCACATTTATCTGAATTATTTCAGCCATTTTCCCTCGACGAAAATGCTCTACAGAGACCTCTATCCCTGACCGTCTTACCCCTGAAGTGTTGACCTGGCCCCCGTACGGGGTCCATCACCGTAGTCCCCCTCAGTGACCGCCAGTGAGGGGGCGGGGCTCCCCCTCTGTATGTGCTGAACCTCCAGATCAGCCGTGTCTGGCCGATCAGTGTAATTACCATTACCTGTTGAAATCAATCAACTCGTCAAAATAAATCAAATCATTAACAGTCAATGTAAATATTACAACCTAATGCAGCGATTTCAAGTAGATAATTTTTTCATTAAGCATACTCCACCAAGATATTTTTTAGAATAGAGCATAATCCAACAAGATGATACAAATACATCATCACATTCTTAGTGAGATTTAGGGAGTCTTTAAAACACCCTCAAAGACTGACAACCACTCTTGAGTTTTGGTTACATTGATTGAGAACAGTTTACTGAAGTTTTTCTCCCACAAAGACTTGATTTACGAGAGATTTACTTTTTTCTGTGTATCGATAGAACAGCTGTCTGAGTATCTCAGGTAAAAGAATCATGACATTGCAATATGTAACATTAATAAGGAGATACCCTGGATACAGGATAGTTACCTATTGTAGACTGTGTGCTGTTCCTGGCCTCATACTCAGCCACTTGTGCAATCTGAAAACACAACAGAAATCTTGATTCACCTATAATTTCTTTTTTTACACAGTATTTTATTTTCTTCATGATATGTTTGAGATCAAAACAAAAATATTTAGAAATAAGGCTACATTTGGATTTTAATGGAACTATTACCTTCTAGTTTAGATTTGAACCTTTTACTTTACATGAACCCCATATTTACAACTACCAGATGTGTAAAAGGTTCTTATTTCTTTCTTTTTCTATTGAAACTTAATATTGATTTAAAAGGACACGAGGATTTCTTAATTTGAAACTGTTACTTTCTGTATCATAAGTACCAGTATCAGATTTAAACATTAACTTACTTATGTGTACAATAACTTACTTATGTGTACAATAACTTACTATTCTGTACAATAACTTACTATTGTGTACAATAACTTGCTTTTGTGTACAATAACTTAATACTGTGTATAATTACTTACTATTCTGTACAATAACTTACTATTGTGTACAGTAACTTACTATTGTGTACAATAACCATTCTGTACATCAATAACTTACAATCATGTACAATAACTAACCAGAAGTACAATAACATACTATTCTATGCAATAACTTACTACTGTGTACAAGAACTTATCATTCTGTACAATAACTTACTATTCTGTACGTCAATAACATACTATTCTGTACAATAACTTATTATTCTGTACGTCAATAACATACTATTCTGTACAATAACTTACTATTCTGTACGTCAATAACATACTATTCTGTACAATAACTTACCAACTGTACAAATGTGGTGACCTTCATCCGTTTGAAAACTTCATCTTTTTTAAATCTGTAATCTGCAATTAAAACAATAGCTATTTTAACTTATTGATCTCATAAAGCATGTAAAAAACCCAAACCAATACTGCACAGAACATGTGTCTGGTTATAACAGTATACATTTTATTCATAAAATAAAGACTCAAGTGTGTTTCAATCTATTTCAATCATTCAAAACTGAAGACTGGGTGGCTGCTGATCTCATGCTGTGGGAGAAAAGCTGCAAGGACTAACAGTCCTCAGTGAATGGTCAGTATCAAGGTCCCTAGTTACACCGCTATTGATCGGACAACCAGTGTTTATACCATTGACCTAATTGAATATTCATTATTGGAAATATTGAAATAAGAAACACTTTATAATCAACAAATTAGTGAATACTAAAGAAATAGTCTATATGTTTCAAAAGTGTAAGTAAATAAATCAAAAAGCTGCAAATATCAAACATCAATGAACAACACTTGTGATATAGCTTCTTCTCATTTTATTGATGGTATATAGAATTAAATCAACTTTTCACGATCCAGTTAATTAACCGTTGATCTCATTAAATAAACAAACCATGGCCTGACTGGTTTTTGGTCCACTTAAACTGACCTCTTCATGGAACAGCTAGCTGACATATGACTATACAGTTGGGTTAGATTGCCACTTTGTGGCTGCATTAGCTAACTTTTGTGATATAGTTTGGTAGGTTTTAATCTACCTTAGCTATTTTTCCTTTTCATAGCCAAAGAATATTGAGCTTGACTCAGTCTGGGGCCGTATAACTTAGAGTTCACTTTTGATTTTAGCCTTATAAACTGAACAGTATACCCTATTAAAAGTGAGACTGAGATCATAAGTGAAATTGTCTAGTTAGGTCCAATAAGCTAACCTTTTCTACAAAGTAAACCTCTTTTTAGACTAGAAATCGACATAGTTGACTTCTTTGTAGTGTAGCTAGCTATACAGATGAGCTCTTTATAGTAAAGCTAGTTAAATAGTTGATTCCTTTATGTTTAGCTAGCTACTTAACCTCTCTATGGAATAGCTTGTTAAATAGCTGACCCCTTTATGGTTTAGATAGCTTCATAGTTAACCTCCAAATGGTATTCCTTGCTATATAGCTGACCCCTATATGGTATATCTAGTTATATAGCTGACCTACAGCTGTTTTTGTGGACCTTAGGGATGGGACGATCCACCGATGCACCGGTGCATCGCGGTATTTATTTTGACGATATTTGGATCGATACATTTACCATTAATACAACGATACCTTACCGAACTTTTTTTAATTTTTCAAAAATATCCGAGCTTCATATATCGGCTATTTTTAGTCCGCGCGCCTAATATGAAAGTACAAAGATGGCGGAAAACCTCGTAAAGTTGTCAAAACTGTTAGGAAGCTAAATATGGAGTGTGGAAAAAATTTGGAGTACTTGTTTATGAAAAACTAGTGTACACGAGACTAAAGTAATTTGTAAATTGTGCAACGCTCATTATGAATATAACAAAATAACTTTGGACATGCGGTAATACATCGGCAGGTTGAATAAATTTTAAACTTTTATTCATGTTTTCATTTAATTGCAATGTATCGTGATATGTATCGTATCGCACCTCATGTATCGTGATATGTACCGAATAGGCTCAGTACAGTATCGTCCCAGCCCTAGTGGACCTGATGGTATAGCTTGCTATATAGCTGACCTCTTCATGGTACAGTGTATTGCTAGCTATACAGCTTGTTTTTGTCACGGCCTAGTTTTTGGACCTCTGAATGCTGAAGTCATCATCCTCGGCCAACAATAAATAAGTTCTACAGAGAGTCAAAATTTGGGCTTCAGAACCACAAATTCTAGACCAGCTTACTTTTGATCCCAGTCTCACAATAATTACAAAAGGAATAAGCAGTTCAAACAAAAGCAAGCTGGTACAAGTTTTATGGTTCCTTTGCCAGTTTCCTAACTTTTAACTTTGAAGTTGAATTCTCCTCTAACTTTCTAATTCATATAAACTTCCATTGTTAAGATGCCCCCCTCCCCTTCAACCAACGAAAACCTTATAATGGTCAACTTGAAAAGCAAGTGTACATAATTACCACACCATTTTTATTACATACTGATCACTCTTGAATAAGCTGAGATTGTTAACTTTGTCTGGTCAACAAGAGATGTACAATTCATTTTCTTTATTGTTTCTTTTTTCCTTTATTCTTTTATGTTTGAAAACTCTATCAAAAGCTTCAGAGGGATAAAATTTGTTTGAGACTTTATTGATTTGATAGTTAAAACAACTTAACCCTGGCAGCTTTAAAAATATAATTTAACAATAGCACTCAATAGTTTTTAAGGTTCTGCCTTTAGTTTTTGAAAAATGCATCAAGGAGCGTGAACAGACTGTAAAAACATGTTTGAAATATGCTGATCAGATACATATTTGGCACTCAATAATTCAATACAGGTGCAATAAAATTCTTTTTCAATCAATAGCTTGGATATAAAGGAGAAAAGTGAAATCCTTCATAATGTCCTTGAATCGATAAAAACCCCCACTGTCTTTAGAGAGCATTAAGAATATTTAATATTAGGAACTCTGTGTAAAAATGTCTACCCTGGCCCCTCACAGGGGGGAGTTCAATTCTTCCATTATGTCCAAAGACATTGCATCAAGGAACATTTCTCTATCACTTGTTGCAAAGGTTAAGTCAATAAACTTTTTCTCTAAGTCAATAAACATTTCAAATAAATTCATGAAGAGATATGAACTCTCTATAGCCGGCTCTAGTTCCCCTAGGTATGTACGACCATTGTTTCTGAGGTCTTTTAAAAAAGCAAAGAAACACCCCCGAACACCTGTCAATTTCTATGTGAATATTGATCTTATTGACAATGTAAACTTTTACATATGTATGTAAATGGAAATTATTGGTTGCATTCAACATGAGGTTTTTTTTTTTTTAATTTTCTAAAAATAAAAATTGTGGCAATTAATTTATAAATGACCACAATTACAAATATATATAATAATATACCAAATAAATTAAAAATGCAAAATTTTTTTAACAACAACCAGAAAAAATAATGAACTGTATAGAATATTCCCACAGTAAAACAACAAACTTGAAAAATTGCAAATGTGTGTATCATTATCTAAATAAACCTGGGAAAATATAGCCTCTACAATTTTCCTACCTTTTTCAGCATCCTTAATAATTTCAAACAACTGAAGACGATTTTCCTTGAAAAGTTTTGGCCTTATAGCCGGTAAACGGGGAGAAAAGATGCTAGAATTATAATCCGCAGGGTTTCCTTTCTTTGGCATTTTGAATTGAAGAGTTCCTATGTACAGGTATAACAAAATGTTTCTCTGATGTATGTTGTAATTAATCCCGGATTAATTACTTCACCACTGCATCATAAAATATCTACCTCCATGATAAAATATTTCAGTGATCCAAAGTTTTGATGAAAAACATCAATAGCTGTGTATTAATAATGTATATTGTTAACCTATTAGCCACGAGTTTCCATTGAAATTTAATTGCAGCGCAAGAGCGTCAGTTTCCACATGTCAATATTGTTACCAGGGAGGAAATCCGACCAATGGCGAAAGGCGACACTTTCATTACCACTGCATAAAAGATTTTCTCTTGAGTCAACACAAGAAAAGACATTCAAACAAACAGCATAATGTTAAGATATAAAGCCTTAATCTACTGTTTAGCATTATCAAATAAAACTTAGCTTTATATACGAGTTAATTCTAGGGACCCCAGCACTCTACACATTCAGGTATTTGATTAAGCGGCGAGGATATTTTACGTAACTCACTCACTGAAACGGTTTGAAACAGATCAAAGTTATTAATCACTTCTCAATAGCGGTCATAAGAGGATATTCATCTTAATCAAATACTAAGCTATGGATATTAGGAAGATTACCAAACCCATAGACATAGAAATTAAAGTTCCAGGGGCTGGTCTAATACATAAGTTCATTCTGTTACACTTTTCGCTACACAATACAGAGGAGATATACCCTTTAACACGAACAAAATGGAAACTATTAAAGTCAGACTACCCCAACAGCTTTAAATCCAAAAGACTGTGGTTTTCCTAATGGAATATGAGACATTCTAGAATATACATGTACATTAGCAATTACTTGCAAATTTCCATTATAAAATGGCAATTACTTGTAAATTTCCATTATATAAAGCTTTTAGTTTCTTTAGCTTTTATATTTATCTATAAAACAGATTCAAAATGGATAAAAAAAAAATTCATGTGCGATTATGATTATTTAGAATGTAAACTAAAATGAAGCAAATTTACTTAGAACTTATTTATGTAATTATTGAAATATTTTTTTTATTTAATTCCTCATGCAATTATTTTATTCCATAAAAAAATCTCAGTAAAATATTTTTTCAAAATACATTTTAAACATCTTCTGTGAAATAAATCTGGCATTTTTTGGCCCTTTGGAGATATAGCTCCAAAGTAATTTATGAGCAGTGTCAAATTTCCTTTGCATTTCATCTATGATGTAAAATAAACTTTCAATAATCATGATAATGGAATTTCGTTCTTGGGGAACCAACATGACTACACACAATATATCACTAACAAATACTAATTTAACTACAGTACTTTTGCATCAAAGTGACATACTGATTATTCAGACGATAAAGTACATGTCTTACTAGTTTTAGTGTTTATTAGAGAAATAAACTCTGATTTTGAAGACAATAATGCCACAGTACCAAAAGCCATGAAATGGAGTTATATTATTCAGACTCTAAATTGAATGACTTTTATCATAAATTACATAACAAAGTCCTGTGATGGACATTATACCTGGAATAAGTACATTCATGTTAAGATGTATGTAATGCACAAACTGCGGTTGAATGAAGAGAGGATAGCTTCAATATGAGACTAGTTTTATATTACTGACCAATGGAAACAAAGCATTGTTGCCAAGATTGACCCTTAATTGATATGATTATTGATCATCCACTCGTAGTTTACAGATTAACTTTGAAGTACAGTGGCATTGTGTAGGAATCAAAATATCTAGCATTACAATCCCAGTACTCACTAATTAACTATAAATCAATGTTTAACTGCATGGTAGAAAGTTTCACTTGTAAGTCACTCAATGCTCAAACATTAAACTGTACCAATTTGAAGGAATTTTTGTAACTGTATACATGCAGAGTCATTTTTGTCCTTGTAATCACTTGCAAACGGTTTCGCCCCATCTTGAATTCACTCAAACATAGATGTGTTTATATAGAAAGAAAAAGCCTTAAATTTGCCCACTGACAATGGGGGGAAGGGGCAAAAACAAAATGGGGTCAAATGTTTCCTTGTATATAGTATTTCATAATAAAAATTTGCAACCACACTAAATTGAAACATTTGCATGCTGTAATTAAGCCAGTAAGACAGTCACTGTGATACTGTTTGGACAAACTAGAAAGATGTTGAAGGACAGAAAGATGCACAGAAACTCTGTGAGCCAGATCATTTGAAGGTTGACAGTGTATGAAAATTTTAATCAATAAAACAATTAGATATGCACGAAGTGCAAAGTTTTATTTTGTTTACTTTGTGAAAAATAATTGTAATTTTTACATTTCCTAAAATATTCAGCTAATTGATCATGGGTTTGTTATCAAGGCAAGAAATACACACACAAAAATTAAATATGTCACAGTGGTCAAGTAAACAAATGATAAAAATCTGGAGTTGTTTTGTTTAATACCAGGAAATGCTAGAGGAGAATTTTTATGCAGCTGGAACAAGATCCCAAAGGTGCAATCTGACAATAACAATCCAACAAAATCAAAAACTGGACAGATGCATTCTCAGACTGGAAAGCACTGAGATGGTGACCGCATTTTGTAAGGCGATACCAAGGACTTTGGACAAAGAGACCTGCACAAGACCTCAAGTTTACTGAACAAACTTCTTACTTGAGCCATTCTTTAAATGTGAACTAGATTGCACAAAATGGACTTAACACCTGGACTTAACACCTGGACTTGGGTTAACACCCCTGCTCCTATTTTCCTTTAAATAGGAATGAGCTATGAAATAAAGAGAACTTCAGAGTTTCTTGTTCCGAAATTGGGATTGATTCAAGCACATGATATTTATATGCTATTTTACTATGCTTAATTATAAACTAAAAAAGAAAAAGCCTCTAATCATCTTTTACATTATACAGAGTACAGAAAAAGATGCTATAATTTGCATATTCACTCGCATGAGCATATTGTTTGGATGGTGTCATAATGCTCAAATTAATTACTAAGACAAGAGGCCCATGGGCCACATCGCTCACCTGAACAGCAGTTCCTTGTAACATTACATTTCGTAGCATATGCTTTTTCTATTTTAAACATTGAACCCCTTTCTGGGGACCCAGTAATGGTCCGAGGTTTATGGTTGGCTTGAACAACATAAATAGTAACATAGGAATGAAAATGTGTAGCACTGCGGTGGGACCGCACGTACACAACCTGAAAAACTGAACGTAGAAGAGTTCCACTTCAAGAGGAATAACTCTCAGACTGTACAGAACATTAAGAAAGATAACTCTTGGTTCCACTACATTAGAGTTTACACAATTTGAGGATCCTTGCATAGTAATCTCACAAACTGTAGCATTATAGTTCTCGAGAAGAACTTTTTAAAAACATTTTCAATATATCTTTCTATGTTAAACTTTGAACCCCTTTTGGGGCCACAGTATTAGTCCAGTGCTAAAGTTTTAATTATTTGGAATCTACATTATTTAAGGATGCTTGCATAGTTATCTCACAAGCTGAAGCATTATAGTTCCCTAGAAAAAGATTTTTCAACATTTTCCCTCTATATTTCTATGCTAAACTTTGAACACCTCTTGGGGCCCCAGTATTAGATTGAGGTCACGGCTTTTATAATTTCGAATCTACACTATTTGAGGGTGCTTACATAGTTATCTGACAAATTGATGCATTGTAGTTCTCGAAAAGAAGATTTTTAAACATTTTCCATATATACCGGTACTTCTACATTTAACTTTAAACCCATCTTGGGTCCCTAGTATTAGTCCAGGGGTCACTATTTTAAAACTGTCGAACCTTCATTATCCAAGGTTGTATGCATGATAGTAATCTCACAAATTGAAGCATTGTAGTTCTCGAGAAGAAGATTTTTTAACCTGTTACCTTTATATTTCTATAATAAACTTTGACCCCATCTTGGGGCCCCATTATTGGTCCGGGGGTCACGATTTTACGAATTAGGAATCTACATACCGTAATCCGGTGAATATAATACGCAGTAGTGTACAATACGCACCCCCCACTTTGGGCTTGAAAATGGTGAAAAAAAGCTTGTTGGGATGTATAATACGCATCAAAAAAATTGACCAAACGGTAATCCTGAGTATCAACAAAGCAGTTATACTTTGTATGCACGCTCAACTTCATCGCGGGAATACGCTACCGGAAATAAGAAAAACACAATATTTTCTTAGACACGGATTTATTGTAACTAATACATCGTGGTTATATCATTATTTCATAATCAATGTTTTAAATAGACCTGTATTAAATATTCTACCGTAAATAAAATCAACCACTTTTAAAAAGCGTTTTATAATTGTTTAGTCATTACAACCCCTGTGTAGTGAAAAACGGGCCGTGTACAGGTATACTGTAGAGATAACGGACCTAATTAAATTCTTAAATGATGCCGATCAAAGTGATCAATTAGAGGCCTGGAACATATTTAAACATGTGCACAAATAGTTGTGTTGTGTATAGTTCACATAGCCTACGGGGAGTGTCTGAGATACCCAAGGTGTCAAGTGTTAGCGGAGGGGGAGCACAACAATGGCTTCAATTAACGGAATAGGTTATAGAATTATTTATAATCATAATTATTTGCAATAAATCAATTAGCATTACATGAAAATGGTTAAAGATGTGTAAGCTGTTTTCAAAGATCAGTTACAAATAACACGTGGCCATCCAAGCCCGCATTCTATTAATAACAGCTGTAATGGCGGCTTACACGGAGATAAAGAATAGGCAGTTCAAATTAATTTTTAAAGGCCATTTTGAAACAGTTTATTTATTAACAGACTTTAAGTATACATTTTCTTTAATTACACGCTATGGCGATCATTTCCTAAGGGTTAAATAATAATATAAATGTGATAATTAAGTAATGTTACGATGAATAGCGGGGTATCGGTCCTGTCTGTGAACAGCATAGGTAATACGGTAGTATGATACTCCGTGCTTCTGCTAGGGAAAAAATATGTCCAAAGCCTATAGGGATGTATAATGCGCACCCCTTTCTCACGGTAAAAAATCCTAGAAAAAAAGTGCGTATTATATTCACCGGATTACGGTAAGCGAAGGATGCATGCATAGATATTCCACTAACTAAAACATTGTAGTTCTTGAGAAGAAAATTTTTAAACTTTTCCTTTGTTTTTTAAAATGTTTAAATTTTGAACCCCTCTTGGTGCCCATCAATTGTCCGGGAGTTACAATTTTTTGAATCTACATTATTTAAGGATGTAAATGTATGCATAGTAATATCCCAAACAGTTGCACGATGGTTCTTGAGAAGATTTTAAAACATTTTCCTATATATGTTAAAATCTAAACCCCTCCTGGGGCCCCACTTTTGGTCGGGGGGGACGATTTTTACAATCTTCACTATATATACAACCTTTTGTGTATGTATTGTTATTTTTAGTGAAGTGGTTCTTGAGAAAAAAATATTTAAACATTTTTCATATGTAGTTCTATGTTAAATTTTGATCCCCGCCTGGGGCCCCAGTTTTGGTCCGAGGGTCACGATTTTTACAATTTAGAATCTTCATTATACATACAAGCTTTTGTGTAAATATTGGCATTTCTGGTGCAGTGGTTCTTGAGAAGAAGATTTTTTAAACATTTTCCTATGTATTTCTATGTTAAACTTTGAACCCCGCCTGGGGCCCCAGTTTTGGTCCGAGGGTCACGATTTTTACAATTTAGAATCTTCACTATATATACAAGCTTTTGTGTAAATATTGGCATTTCTGGTGCAGTGGTTCTTGAGAAGAAGATTTTTTAAACATTTTCCTATGTATTTCTATGTTAAACTTTGAACCCCGCCTGGGGCCCCAGTTTTGGTCCGAGGGTCACGATTTTTACAATTTAGAATCTTCACTATATATACAAGCTTTTGTGTAAATATTGGCATTTCTGGTGCAGTGGTTCTTGAGAAGAAGATTTTTAAAGACATGCACCCTATACTCACTGTTTCGCAATTATCTCCCTTTTGAAAAGGGCTGTGCCCTTTATTTTAACAATTTATAATCCCCTTTCCATAAGGATGCTTTGTACCGAATTTGGTTAAATTTGGCCCAGTGGTTTTTGAGAAGAAGTTGAAAATGTGAAAAGTTTACAGACGGACGGACAGACGGACGGACGGACGGACGGACGGACGGACGATGGACAACGGGTGATCAGAAAAGCTCACTTGAACCTTCGGTTCAGGTGAGCTAAAAAACAAATGAAAATTGATTTAAAGAAACTAATACATGTATGTACATTCCAACTCCCTACTACCATCAAAACTATTCTCCAAAGAAAGCCAATGATTTATCTATTTTAAAACAAAGCCTATATACATGATATACTTGAACATGCTTGCTCACTCTGTTACAAAGAAGGACAACTCTTTCTTCAGAAAGTCTGAGACATGGTGATTACAAGTAGTTTGTGTACAAGGGGAATGTCAATTAAGGGTCCTTGATACCCTGTGACTTTTACTTTTTAAGACAGTACGTCATATCATGGCGATTTCAATTAACCCTCTGAGAAACTGCATGTTTATGTCACAAAATCTGAGTGTCTATCTCTGTAATGCAATACATGTATATGGTTATAGCTTTAGTCTACTAACCCACAGGTCCAGAGTTCAAATAAGTAGGGAGTTTTTTAATGAACAGCAATACATTTCCAAAAGTTGATTTTCCAGCCTCCAAACTTGACCACTTTTTTCCTGTCATTTCAAGTCAAATGAATGCTTGAATTCCATATCTTTAAGATAATTTGGACATGTATGAGAAACTCTTTCAGAGGGTGTGGAGGACCATTAACCAGGAGATCTAAAAATCTTTATGAAAATGTACTTACTTTTCCTGATATCTTCAATCTTTTCCATGTATCTAGTGACACTTGCACCTGTAAAATATATTTCAAATCATTTTTAATTGAATTTCAAAGAGTATTCACAATTTCTTTCTGGAATCAATGCGTCAAAAATTCCAACTTGAGTGTATATATTTAAGGTGCATACATGTACTAAGGAGAAAAAATAAGATAAAACGATGGTGTGGAACCAAGCCATATTTTTTCCTCTCCATGTACAATAAGCCACTGGACTTTTATCTTGGATATGCTTAGATTACGCTAAATTGTAAAATGAATTGCTTTCTTATGGACCAAAGGTACTGTCAGACTGCAAGACATATCTCTATATGTCCGTACCGACTACGGTGAGAATTGAGAATCAATATCAATATTTGTCAATATGGCTGATGCTTCATCTACTCATCCAAACATTTCATAATATTTTAAACCAAAATTGCATTCCGTTAGTTCTTAAAATATTTAGAGTACATGTAGTTGCCCTTTGAAATTACTTTTAGAGTAGTTGCCCTTTGAATGAACTATGCATAGATTACTCTCTGGGCCCTCCCATCAATTTTCTGCCTGAAGCAAGGTTTACAGTGATGCACAGATTGACAAATGAAGAAATGACCATGTATTTTTTTTAACGAGGCCGGGTCTAATTTGTTATGCCCTAGATTTTTTAATGAAATTTTTTACATGAATTTCTACTGATATAATTAATATTTTAAGATAGAAAAATAAGACATTTACCATACCGTTTGTTTAAGGGGTCATCTCAAAGTTTGTTAATTTTTAACATAGGACCCTATGGGATTTTGATCAATTTTGCACATTTTTTACAATTTTTTTAAACTTCTGCCCTAGGGATTTCTTTTTCTGTTCTACATATTAAAGTTATTGCTAAAAGGCATCAAATGGTCAAATAAAAAAAACCTTTTACCTCCTGGTTTGTTCAAGGGGTTTTATCAAAGTTGTTTTTTTGTATGCCCAATTTCCCAGTTTGTCAGATAATGGCTATTTTTTATTTGACAAAGGCGGAAATGGTGATCTTTATAGTATGTTTAAAACATTCAGACATATTTAAGTAATAAATAAATATATAACATCATATATTAAGGGTCATTAAAAAAAAATACATGGTTACTGTTTTCGACAATATGATATCAATGTTACGCATCAAACGAGCTATTTTCAACAAATTTCGCTGAATATCGATCTGCAATTGAAACTATCATGCCATGGCGTCAACAAAGCAAAAAGATGACATCACGTACAATACAAATGAAACACTGCGCGAAAGCGTGCGTACTCGTTCTGTACTCGGCCTCGTTAAACAGTATCTTATGTTCAAATTGCAAGAAAAAGAAACTCTGTAATGCTATAAATATATTGCAGCTTGCTGGAACACTGGGTAAAATCTAATTTTTACCATGAAAAAAAAAATTAGATTTTAGCCAGTGATGCAGTTTTAAATTTGGAAACCATCTGCTGGAAAAATGAAATGGATGTATTATTTTTTCACTCCTCAGTCTCCTGTGTAAACCCCCCCCCCCCCTTCCTCTTACATAGCACAAGATGGAGGTAGGAACTTTAAATAGTGTGGTTTTGTTATACATAGACCCCTTCACAGTAATGTGGTACTGCTCTTTTGCAGGGCAAAATAATATAGTTTGGTGAAATATGGTGTAACATCAATTGTTTCATTTATGTCATTTAATTACCTACTAAGTAAAACTTTGGTAAAGTATATGAATTTGTCCCGCAAATGAGCAGTACCGTAATTATTGAGAAGGGGTCTATTAGACAAAAATTTACAAAATAAGATTTCTGAAATCTGAAATTTGGAAAACTGTAAATACATATAAATCATAGATGATATATATAAATAAGTTTGTGTGATTTCTCAAATAATTTAGATCTATTGTCTTTTTAATGAATGTACATCTTTGTTCAATGAATTTCAACAACTAAAAAACATTCTGACTGATTCACAGGATTCATTCTCATTCTCAACAACCCTTCATAGCAATCATTTATTTTTATTTTTTTTTAAATACCAAACTATACATCAATACTTGACAGAACATTCATTAAAAAGACAATAGATCTAAATTATTTGAGAAATCACACAATCATTGATTTTGTCGTCAATAACATCTAACAAAGCTAAGGAATAGATGCTAGACATCACAGCGATAACTAATATTCCAAGTGTTAAAATGAATATATGGATTTTGCATACTTTGTAATATGTTACATTATGTTACGGCGTTCTTAAATTTACAGTATACATGTGTCTATACATGTAAACTAAAATCGAGGAAATTCGAAACGTCTTATTGAAATCTGGGTATATTTTAAGATTTTCAAAATCACCTTTGCATGTGTGAATGTATATTGTTATTGAATATGCAATAAATAAAAATATATCTAACCTGTATCGATAGTATGCCTAATATGTGCATATTTGGGATTTTCTGGAGTTTTCTTTGAAAGCGGCTGAAATGCAATAGAATACAATTAGGGTTTGTATCTCATGCCTTACAGATTCTCCAATTGTGTTGTTAAACATAAAGGCTATTAAAATTCACGTAAAATTAAAATTAAAGGAATGGTAATACAAACATCGGATTTCTTCGCTTTAGCGGTGCTGACGGCTGACATCTTGAAAACTGTTTGCTTCCGTCACCCCGCGAGATCAAGCACTGAGCTTGCGTCAACACGTTAGCGGGAGCTTCAACGGTGCAATCTGGGATTTGTTTACATATGGAGTGATGGGTGACAAACTAGGTCGACGGTTTGGTCATGAGGTGAAAAACTGTGTGCATACGAATGACAACGATAGTTGAGGACAGATTTGCTGAAGAAAGTCCTACAGGTAGGCCTTTGTATATAGTTTTGCATTTTATAAAATGACAGTGACCGTTTTATCTCGTTCAATGAGATCTCATGGATATACTGAATTACATGCAGGATGCAGGCACGTAGCATCAGTGGGCGGGGCCTGCCTCCCACCCCCACCCACTTTTCGTCATAGCAAACACTTTTTCTTAAATTTACATGTTTAAAAACTGAATCCCCCCTCCCCCCACTTTTTTCGACTCCGTGTAAAAAATTGAAGTGAAAAGAGGAAATGAACAGTGAAATTGAAGTGGTAAGTATATAAACTTCGCCCCCCCCCCCCCCCGATAAGGATTTTCATGATTTCATTCAGGAATTTCCTACTTTCTGGGTTTTTTCTTGTCAAGATTTTATGGATGAGTCTGCCCCATCACCCATTTTCGAAAACAATGTTGTACATGTGCCTTGGATGTGTCATATGAATCACCTGTATATTGAAGCATGATCCATATATTCATTGTATATTCTTATGCATGTATTTTATTCTGATCTAGTACATTTGTAATTTAAGAGTTGTCTGTCATCATGACAGTAATAAAAAGTGATGAAAAATCCAATAGTTATGATAAATAGTTTCCAGAGATGCTCGTTTAATATAATAATCTTACCCATCATAATACCGGGTACATACAGCTCTATGAATATTTTCTCTTGCAGATTTTTTGTGAGCCTGGTGTGATATTTGACTCATGATGATGTGGCTGTGTGTCGCGGTGGGGGTGGGGATTTTGGCCGTCGTTTTTGTCAACTACCCCCTCCCCCCTCTTACCCCTGTCATGACAGCGTGGAAGAATGGAGGAGGGTATTTCAAATTCAAGACCCATGATATCTTTTACAGAGGTCTTTAAAGATTTTTAATTGCATTGTCTCTATCATATAATATATACATGTACATCAGTACCACAAGTGACATGTAGACAATACCAACAATCATCATGCAAATATATATATATGTTGTACATGTTTTATTTATCTATTTTAATTGTGATGTTAAGATGAAATGTATGCTTGCATATAATGCAACAAAAGATTTCACAGGATATATGAATGAATTGAAACACTGAATTTGGAAATACTTTCTAATAATAATATACTTTATTAATACTGATCTGATAGTCTAGCTAGAACAAATCTTTTGAAAAGTCAATTAAAGTTTAGAGTCAGTATTTGTATAAAATCAGATGTGATGTCTCTCCGTCTATATCTGGGATTATGTGAAGTTGAAGCATTGTCAAATAGGAATGACATAATGGTGTACAATGTACGTGTGTTTGTGTTGCAGTGGAAAAGGGAAGTAACCCCGCTGGAGGGCCTGTCCTGACCATTCACGGGTTCCCTTCATCTAGTCATGATTGGAGCAAGGTCTGTCTGCCTGTTTATTGGGCTGCTCGTCTCTCTTTCTGTCTATCATTTAGCCTATCTGCATGTGGTTACAAAAAGAAAATAAGGCCACCTTTTATGTATTATAAAAGTTGTTTATTTGCCCTCTCCAAATCAACTGATGGGAAAGAAGCTGCCCCTTGTTTTTATATACATTCTTCAAATGTTCTGTGCAATCATCTTAAATATTTTTTTTCAAATGCATTTAAATTTGTATTAAACTGGCTCCAGACTAATTTTGTTAAGAATCTGAAGATATGAATTCCAGTACATGTATATGTTATAATATAAGATAAGAATATAAAGCAAGACAAAGTGAAGTGATTAAACCATGTGTCACTATTTGTTGGGTATGAGAAAATAGAGTGGGTACTGCTTTAATCAATTGTGTTATTGTAAAAAGTAATTTTTTATGACAGGTGCTTGGAGGTCTGGAGAAGCAGCACAGTGAGGTGGTCCTGTTTGATATGATTGGCTTTGGCCTGAGTGATAAACCAGTAAGGAACCACCCAGGCCCTATCCTTCTGCTACACCAAAAGCTTTAAATTGATTGGATTTTCATTCCTATGAATTTTTCTCATAAGATGCTGCTAAAAATAAAAGAGAGAGAGAATTATGTCATTAAGAGGTCAAATTAAAAGAGATACAGATTATGGTAATAGTCAGAGAGTGAGAAAGTCAGAAAAAGACAAAAGTGTAAATGATTTGGCCCATAAAATCACAGTACTGAGAATACTGACAGTTAGTGCCATCTTTTGGATCCCAACTCATGTAAACACTTGGCTGTGTTAGTTTCTGACTGGATTATTTACGTTCCAGGTTGATCATGAATACTCTATCATGGAACAAGCAGACATTGCTGAGGAATTACTGAAGAAACTGAAAATTACACAAGTCCATCTTTTGTCACATGACTATGGTGATACAGTGGCACTGGAGTTATTAGCAAGGTTTGATTCTTTATCTAGAACTCAAAAATGTTGATCTTACCTTTCGTATGGTATGTATTTGTACAGTATTGGATTTTTGTGTTGAGTGAATGAAACTGAACAGAATAGAAAACAATGATCATATGATTGAAAATCTTGGTACATGTATGAAAAGAAAATAATACCAGACTGTCTTATCGCTCGCCAACTTTATTAATTTTTTTTAAATTCAGATTCAACCAGAAAACGACCAACTTGAAGATTCTTTCCCTGTGCTTAAGTAATGGAGGTAAGACAACACACTAGACAGTAAATAGTATATATGACAATACTTATACAGAAACCATGCAAAATAATAACCGATAGATATTGCCTAGCCATGTAGTAAATTACCAATGGATATTACTTGTGATACTTACTGATATGACATGGACATAACTTTTACTATGTGTCTTGCTCAAAACTGTTGACATGGAATTCAAAGGCTTTTATTACTAAAAGTGGGGGTGGGTAAATTTTGATGTTAGAGATAAAATTGATATGTGATTTTTATCCAACTTGGACAAATATTTTCCTGTCACATATCATGGGAGATAATAATCATAATTATGTGTTATACATACTGATATTTCTTTATTTTCAGGCATATTTCCTGAAACCAATTTCCCTCGACCTTCACAAAAAGTAAGTATTCAATTAACCGGTACTTTACATAAATGAATGTAATCATTTTTATTTTGGAAAGTACATGCACCTTTTATATAACTTAATTGAGAAGCACTTTAATGAAAATAGTTGTTCGCCTACCAATAGCAGCTTAGCTCAGAACCCTCTGATTGTTTCAGTTACTGACCATTCCATACCTGGGAGCCATCCTATGTAGACTCTCCTTCTACAGGGCCTTCAAAAGAGGGCAAGTGTTTTCATTGTCTCTTCAATTTGATTTTTAAACTTTTGGAATCTCTTGTACATGTACTGAATTAAAGTTTGATTATATAATAAATGATTATTATGAATTGAAATTGCATAGAATGTGGCTGAACTATCAACAATGACATCTTTAATGCAACTGTTTCAGGTTTGAGGAAGTTTTTGGAGTCAACACACAACCCACAGAATCTGAATACAGAGATTTCTATTCAGCTATTCTTCATAACAGTGGCTACATCATTAATTACAAGTATGTCTGCGTTTTTATATTATTATTTTTATCATAAGTACAGGTTGTAAAATTTGCCTAAGAATTTTTTTTTTATAAATTTTTGACAGGTGTTTGAGTGAAATTCCTGATTATAGTTACATGTACATGCAGAACTTGTACTTGTATGTACAATATTTGTTTCAGACTCCTTGGATACATAGCAGAAAGAAGTCAACATAAAGAGAGATGGGTGGGGAGTCTACAGCATACTGACATCCCTGGTAATCAAACATTTATAAATTTTTGGAGCTGAAAATATCTGTTTTCAGTTACAGATCCCGAATTAATCACCAGAGAAAGCATTTTATTGTTTAATTATTGACACTATGTGACTTTATATTTCAGTCCACATGATCTACGGTCCATCCGACCCAGTTAACCCGTCTGTGTTCATCGGTCACTACAAGTAAGTAGCCAAGTTTGTGCTTGTGTCTCTCTCCATTTGTTCCCACTTGAATGAATACATCAAAGGGGTTTGCCACAATTTTGGTCAAATTTTAATTTTCTGGTTTTATTTTATACAATAAATTAGTAACGCATTTCTGATGATCAACTAAAATTTGAGTGTCAGTCGAGTTATAAGCAAGATAGCAGAGCTTACATTCTTTGTTATGAAAACAAAGCTTCTGCCTTGTGTTTATGTGGTTCATTTTATCTGTAAAAGTTTTTATTCAAGCTAAATTTTGTATGTGGTAATTTGTTTTGAACATAAATAAACCAGCTCCTGGCATTTGTTACATTCATTTTAGGTCTATAAAACCTGGAATTTTATCTTCAACATTCAAATTGTAAACAAAACAGGGCCTGAGCTTTATCTCTATCTCACATAGAACTTGACGACTGACACTCAAATGCAATGTCATGTATTGGTTTTGACCAAAATTGAGACCAATAATTATACATCATTATAATTTCTCTCCAGTTTTTCCTTTTTCAATAAATACAAATAAGCATCACTTCCATTGGTTACTTTCAGGAAGACAGTCCCTAAGCATGGTATAACTGTTCTGCCAGCCGAGATTTCACACTACCCCCAATGGGAGGCCCCAATGGAGTTCCTAAAAGCTTACACATCATTTCAAAAGCAGTTATCTGTGAAATAAACGACGAAGGACTCAAGTTTTAAGTTTATTGAACAGTTCAACAAGTGAAGCACTGAAGGCGTATAGATAGTTATGCATGCACCAAATCTGCATTATCACATGCTCTAGGAAACAGATAACAGAATGATGAGCAGCCAGTTACACTTGTACATGTAGATTGGAAAATTAAAATAATACATGTAAATACTAAAATTCATTATCAGTGTTAGTTCATTTTAAAAGCAAAAATGGCTAATGCTATGATCAGCACTACATGTGCTTTGCACAGTCTGATTTAGCATCATTTTTATGGTACCTGGTCATCTACACACAATCAAAATATCATTTCTTGGTTTTTTGGAGCTGTTCCTAATACATGTTCTTAGGATACAATTACATACATTTATTTGCCAGGTTTATGTACATTTAGAAATGTTTAACTGAAACATAAAGTAGGCACAAAAACGTTTTAGAAAATGAGCCATAATGTACTGCAGGGAACTCGTTTCTTGGCTTTATGACCCATTTCTTACACTTATCTCCTAGAGATAATCACATGTGTAACTATCAAGTTCATGTGCATACAGAAATATATCACTGAAATGTAAGCACTAAAAGGCAAAGAAAGGAGCCTTAATGCTACCGTTGATGATCAGTGATGCCAATATCACAGAGGTCCCTTCTCACAATACATCACAAAGCACCTGTGTCCTCAGACTAGAGCAACAAAACAGAATTTATCCCTGTCAGATATGTATATAATACCTACAATATATATAATTAAATTACTTATGCATAGTTCCAAATAACAGTAGGATAATAGAGAAGAATTTCAGTGTAACAATGCCCTGTATTGTATCGCCTTTCACTTGTTAATTAACATCATAAAGATAATTGTTAACAAAACAAACATGTGTTAATAGTATAAAGATAATGCATCAGTGTATCTTGTTGAACTAACACAAATCCCTAAATGCCTCAACAGTAAATCAAGAATAAATAGACTTTGATTAATTAATCTCATAACCATTCAATTTCACAATAAAAACCATACTTCATAGCTGTTAACATAGCATGATTAGGAAATGTAAATGAAGGGTTTCAGTTATATAAAATTATGTAATTATGGCTATTCTTGAAAAGCAATTAAAAGATATTCACCTTTACAAAATATAACTTTTGTTTCAACATAACTTCGACGTTCTTGAACTTACGAGGGTCACTGAAAAAGTACCTCTATCTTTCATCCACATAAATACATGTTCTGATTACACCATCAAATATATTTTAAAAAGCATACATAGAAAGAAAACATTTCTCTCTTTGCCTTTTTCTCTCTCAATAAATCTTCTGACTCTATTGTTATATTAAACTTTTCTTAAAGTCTCTTCAAATACACAACCTTTTGCACCCTCTAGCCTTGCTAAGTCCAATGCATTCTAAAACATTTGCTACAGGTTTAGAATCTTAATCATAAACAGTAATCATTAAAGCTGATTGAGCAAACACAGTAATCAATCCACTTCGTCTTCATCTTGTTCAGTCCCTGGGCGGGGAGTCAGACTTGTCTGGTAGATGTGACTGAAATGGCTGTGGTACCCATTGTCAATGGAACCATATCTCTTCATTGTGTTTTTACAGAGTCGGACTATGGGCTCGTGGCAGACACCGGTACACTCCAGGGGGTCTGAAACGGAGAACCATGAGACAGTCAGCAGGAAAACACATTGTAAAGATATGGAGTATATACCTGGTATTAAATGAGGCATTATAATCAATTTGAATTGATTAAGTAAACAGTTTGATATTCCAAGAAACAAAGAAATGTAAATATTTATGCATAGATGTTATCAGTTTATGGTTTATTAATGTAATTTCATTTGTTTCACATACCCTCTTCAAAAGGTTTCAGAGATTCTAATGAAGGATCATTCAATTGTTCATCTGCAAATAATAACAACATCATAAATTCTAATTGTGATCTACACACATTATGCAGTTTCACCACTAATAGTGAAAATCACCATGATCCTTACAGAAATGATCAAATGAAAGAGGTACTAAGCATTGTTAGGTCCCATTATCAATTTTTCTATGTCCTGAACCTTGCTAGGAGTCTCACTCCCCTGACATCTACTGATTAAGGATACCTTATATTTCTATTATTTATAAAAGTACCTTCTGTACAATTTTTTTCTTAAAGCACTGGTCACCTACCAAGGAAAGAATCCATGTCTGACCCAGGCTCCTCTAACTCTTCACCATGTTCCTCAGCCATTTGCAAACCTTTAACAAAAAAAAAGAGAAAAAGAAATGTTTGCAAACTCATGTGCCTCTAAATGTAAATGAATTTTAATTAATCTTTTCAAATTTGGGTTAATTATGCGTAATTTCTCCTTTACATCCAATTGTTCTATCCTCTTCTTTATCAATGCATCTACCTTCCATCCTTCATTGCTACACCCCCCCCCATCTACTCTTCTACCCTCCATCTTTTCAATTGCAATATAACCACAGGTCTATCCTTTTTTCTAAAGAATGGATTTCTGATTTAAAGTATCCAAAGACTACTAATACACTCTTTAAACAAGTAAACATGTGTATACTCTATTGACTCCAACACCAAACGCCAAACACAAGATGTGTGTTGAACAAAGCAAGCAATTCCTCAAATCTCCTATCCTTCTAACAGAAAATTTTGTGGCTCTGTTATGTTGAACATTACAATGGTTTCTACCTTGAGAGGACCTCGCAGAATTCCTTGATGCACGACTGAAGTCACTTGGAATGTTGTCAGCAAAAAGAGCATTCTCATTATCACTGTCTGAGGTGTTAAACTCCTTGCTTACAGTGTCCTGTAGAAAAAAACATAAATACATAGCATAATCATATATTACAAGTGTAATCATATATCACATAGCTAGAGATGTTTTCTTTTCTTCATCCTTTATAAATTAATGACCTTGATTCTGATCCCATGAATCAGTGCTTTACCTTGACTTAAAAACATTTGTTCCTGTTATATTCAGTGTAAACAGGCAATACATGTAGTGTAGAGAGGCAATACGTGTAGTGTAGAGAGGCAAAACATGTAATATTGAGAGGCAATACATGTAGTGTAGAGAGGCAATACGTGTAGTGTAGTGAGGCAATACCGGTACATGTAGTGCAGAGAGGCAATACGTGTAGTGTAGAGAGGCAATACATGTAATATTTAGAGGCAATACATGTGGTGTAGAGAGGCAATGCTTGTAGTGTAGAGAGGCAATACATGTAGTGTAAAGAGACAATACATGTAGTGTAGAGAGGTAATACGTTTAGTGTAGAGAGGCAATACATGTATTGTAGAGAGGCAATACATGTAGTGTAGAGAGGCAATACATGTAATATTGAGAGGCAATACATGTAGTGTAGATAGGCAATACGTGTAGTGTAGAGAGGCAATACCTGTACATGTAGTGCAGAGAGGCAATACGTGTAGTGTAGAGAGGCAATACATGTAATATTGAGAGGCAATACATGTGGTGTAGAGAGGCAATACATGTGGTGTAGAGGTGCAATGCTTGTAGTGTAGAGAGGCAATACATGTAGTGTAAAGAGACAATACGTGTGGTGTAGAGAGGCAATACATGTAGTGTAGAGAGGCAATACGTGAAGTGTAGAGAGGCAATACATGTAGTGTAGAGAGACAATACATGTATTGTAGAGAGGCAATACATGTAATATTGAGAGGCAATACATGTAGTGTAGAGAGGCAATACGTGTAGTGTAGAGAGGCAATACCTGTACATGTAGTGCAGAGAGGCAATACGTGTAGTGTAGAGAGGCAATACATGTAATATTGAGAGGCAATACATGTGGTGTAGAGAGGCAATACATGTGGTTGTAGAGGTGCAATGCTTGTAGTGTGTAGAGGCAATGCATGTAGTGTAAAGAGACAATACGTGTGGTGTAGAGAGGCAATACATGTAGTGTAGAGAGGCAATACATGTAGTGAAGAGAGGCAATACATGTAATATTGAGAGGCAATACATGTAGTGTAGAGAGACAATACGTGTGGTGTAGAGAGGCAATACGTGTAGTGTAGAGAGGCAATACATGTAATATTGAGAGGCAATACATGTAGTGTAAAGAGACAATACGTGTGGTGTAGAGAGGCAATACATGTAATATTGAGAGGCAATACATGAAGTGTAGAGAGACAATACGTGTAGTGTAGAGAGGCAATACCTGTACATGTAGTGCAGAGAGGCAATACGTGTAGTGTAGAGAGGCAAAACATGTAATATTGAGAGGCAATACACAATACATGTGGTGTAGAGAGGCAATACATGTGGTGTAGAGGGGCAATGCTTGTAGTGTAGAGAGGCAATACATGTAGTGTAAAGAGACAATACGTGTAGTGTAGAGAGGCAATACATGTAGTGTAGAGAGGCAATACATGTAGTGTAGAGAGGCAATACGTGTACTGTACAGAGGCAATACATGTAGTGTAAAGAGACAATATGTGTAGTGTAGAGAGGCAATACATTTATATATAGAAATATAAAACATGCAGAGTCAAGATAAAAAAATAAGTGTTGAGAGGCAATGTATGTATAGTCTCTGTCAGACTGAAAATAAGCCCAATCAATGCAATGATATCCAGTTTTACCTCGTTTGTCATCACTTTAGTTCTAGTCTCAATGTAGGACTCATCAGTGGAACTCAAATCATTCCAACTAGTCTCACTCTCAGAGATTTGTGTGGTTGGGCTGGTATCATACCAACTTGTTTCAATTTTTGCGGTATTCTTCTGAGCAGACTTCCTATCAAATCACAATTAAATTTAAGCATTAATTTGCTACATGATTGATACTTATGTTTAAATGCATACAGTCATAACAAATAGTATATATCCGAATGTACATGTTATGCTCAAAATTATATAATCTTACACCAATAATAATTCAGTGTAATTTGCCAACATTTCATTCCCTGTTATTAAATTACAATGTTAGAAAATAATCAGTGATCATACCTGTATAATAAAAGAATTTTATGCAAAGAACGGAATGAAAAATTGGTCGAAGGGGAGGGGAACGGAAGGCAAAAAAGTGAATTGTTGATGGGACTAGTGTATGTACCTCTTTTCTCTGGTATGAATGGCAGATCCATCACCAATTTGTACCACTCTACAGTTTTGAATGACAATGATATTTTCCCCTGAAATAATTACAAGTGAAATCTTGTTTCAAAGATTTCTCATGATAAAAATATGGCCTTATGTGCCAGATGACACAAAAAGGATAGATGAGGAAAGGTAAAATTGATAAAAATGATATGTACAATGTAAGTTGTAAGTCAATAATAGTTTACGCGGGGGTGTTAAGGAAGCACATGGAATCTAAGTTAAGAAATTAATACTGAAGACAATTATTTTCAGAAATTAGTTTGTATTACGTAAATTTATATATTGATGATGTCATGACCAAAAGTTGAATGCCGTGTGAATTTGATCGGAAAGCATCGTAAACATATTCAAAATATAACTAATCTATTAAGAACTCTAATAAAGTACTGTGGTGTGATTTATTGAGAATTGAACATAAGAATACTGGGAGAGATGTTAGTTTTATGAATGATTCTCTAAAAGGTATGTAAATTTGCTTTTATTTCTTGGCCAGGCTTTCCTCTGGCTAGAACAACACTACCTCGTATATATTGAACTTGAAATTTTATACATATCATTAGTTTGATCAATTCTTCAATTTAAAATCGTTGCTAGAATCGCATGTTGCAATTGTGTGTTGTTTTGATGCAACATACCGTTTTCCGTGCAAACTTTATAAAAGTTGGGAAGGTTTACGAGAGCCGAATGAATAACTATTTAATCAAGAAGAACATAGAGTTCTAGGAGCAGTTTTGAGTAAACTGAGATGTTTTGCCTTCACTTGGTATGTTTACTTTATTTTGAAAACCGTGGGGTAGTGTTGTTCTTTGTATCTTCATTTTATGTTAAGGAATATACGTAAGCTATTTATAGTTGTCACGTTATAATGCACCAATGTGGCAGTAATGTACTAACTGATTTTATTTCACTGACATCTATTTTAAAGGATTAAAGGATAATACTTATACTAAGTTTTTCATCTTATTCAAAATAGGTTTTTTTTCACGATTTATAACAGTCAAAATAAGACGCTCAATTGTCCATATGCTTCCTTAACACCCCCCGCGTTATAATCATAATTCATCCCGAGATATATTTTAATGTTTTTTCATCATTTTTTTACTAATCTGATCTTTTAAATTTTTTCTGACTTACCTTTTTTCCTTTGATTTTTCATAGGTTGTTTGCCCTTTAGTTCTTCCTGGGTAGTGTTGCTCGCCGCAGCCTTTGCAATATTTGGAACAGCGGGTCCTGTGTAAGATATATAATTGGTCCTCACTGTCTCCCCAGAGTCCTTCCTCACCCTGACACCAGGACTGAAATTGAGGGCTCTGTCTGGGGAATTCTGGTCCTGAAAACCAATAAAAAGTGGTATTAGACAAGACAATTTATATAATCAACTCAATGGTTTAAAAAACCTCAAGCAACTGACTGCTTCTTTAATCTAAACATAAAAAGTCAATGTTGTTAAAGCAAATCGAAATCATGATCTGATAATATACCCTAATCTACTTGATTAACTTTAATTTGACCTTTTATTCCTCTTAAAGTTGAGGACCAACTTGAAATTATACCTCAATTAATGTTGTAATGAAATGCTGATGAATGATTATTAAAGTACCTGGCTTTTTGCCGCTTTCTGAGTTGCATTTTGTACTGTATTTTTGTAAAGGGATCCATTATCAATCTCAAGTGATATATCATTTTGAGACGCAGCTGGCCTAAAACCATTACTGTCATTTATGCAGACATTTTTCCCCTCTGCCAACAAATTTACCCTTTCACCTTCAGAAGTTGTGCTTGTTTGGGGCAATGTTGTCTCTCCGTTTGTGAAAACTGCTGTATCATTCAGTTGCTTGTTTCCTTGAGTATCTGATGAAGCACTGTTAGTCAAGGAAGTGTTTCCGTCAGTTTCAGCAGCCAGAGAATCAGTGGTCAGAGTTAAATACTCTCCCATTCCCATATTTCCAACCTGTTGTTCTTGGACACCATGTCCATTTCCTACGAGAGCCAGACCATTTGGGTTTCCATGCATAATGCTTTCAATGCTGGGTTCCACTGGAGGGGGACCAAATTTTTTCTCAAAACTTTCATCAAATTCTTCCAGGAGTTGGTCCCTTCCAGTAAGTGCACTGATCATGGCCGCATTTCTCTCATCAAACTTTCTGATAGCTTCTTTGATCATTCCTGTTACTTGGTTTTTCACATATCCAACATGTTTATCTTTGCTGTAAAATTCAATTCCTTTCATCATAGTAAGGCCAGTTGGAATACGATATGTACCACTACGGGGGTCAGCAGTATGAATTGGTCTCACAGCATACTTTTTCTGCCTTTTTAAGGTTTTTTCCAGCTGTCCTTTGGTGCAAGTTTGATTTAATCTTGTCTTTCCAATCGCTTCACTGGTGAAGAATCGTAATGCTTTATCAGTACAGAAAAACTTGGAGAGAAATGGCACAATAAACATTGCTCTTTCACATATGTCATGGATATTGTCATCGTGTGTGCCTGGGAACAGCTCACTATCGTGTGTTTCATATGTCACAGTTTCGCCATTTTCTACCGTTGATAAAATTTCCGTAAACCACTTTAAAAAACCATCAAATGTGTCATAATCTTCTTTGGCACGAACAAAAACAATATGGATCAGATCCTCGGGCTCCACTGGGTATTCATCAACTGTCCTGGGATAGCTGGGGTGGCGTTCGTAGAGTTCTCGATTACTTATTCTGTTGATAAACCCTAGATATCCCTGTGATCTGGCGTCTGTACACCTACTGTCTACAGGTGCAGCATCCAATTCTGTGTCCTCCTTAGTGGTCATGGTGGTGGTTTGTTTCGAAACCGAAACTACACGTTACCGTAAATATCTCTATCCTGTGGCTGTCGTAAAAAGTTGTACATACACATATATACTGTATTTACTTGATTTAAGAACAGCCAGTAAGCATATTGTGGTATTCAATTTTGATATCATCAATCACCAGCTATAGTAAGGAACATGTATGAAAATAGACTACAAAATATTTTGGAAATCCTTGTGTGTATTTTTAGTCTACCTCCGCGCATACGGTCACATGTCAACTTGGCTTCATGTATGCTAGGCACGGGAATCCGACGTATGAATACGGGGCCCATGGGCCACATTGCTCAGAAGAGAATTTTTCGTTATAGTCGATTTTCAGCGCGCGACTGTGTAAAGTTTTTTGAAATTTGTTTATGAATCATACTACATGTGTCGTAAAACATAAGACGCTCGGACATTTCCATTTGTAAAATACTGTACAGTATTTTAAAGTTTAAAGGACCGAAATTGCATAAATACGATGACGACTTCTCTTTCATTTAGTATCGGCGATTTTCGATGCTATGTCTAAGGTTTAAAATTACGTAGTTAGAGAAATTGTTGACTTCGGAGGCAATCAATGTACTATGTAGAAATAATCAAATGTACAATATCCAATATTCTTGTAGAACCTAGGCTATTCTCTTTTGAGAAGTGGACACTTAGGCAAAGCCTACATCCATGGAAATAGGCTATGCCTGTCCACTTCTCAAAAGAGAATATGGTAAAACCCATCCAATGTACTGGGTAGGAACTATCTAATGTACTAGATAGGAACTATCCAATGTACTGGGTAGGAACTATCTAATGTACTAGATAGGAACTATCTAATGTACTGGGTAGGAACTATCCAATGTACTGGGTAGGAACTATCCAATGTACTGGGTTGGAACTATCCAATGTACTGGGTAGGAACTATCTAATGTACTGGGTAGGAACTATCTAATGTACTGGGTAGGAACTATCCAATGTACTGGGTAGGAACTATCTAATGTACTGGGTAGGAACTATCCAATGTACTGGGTAGGAACTATCTAATGTACTGGGTAGAAACTATCCAGTGTACTGGGTAGGAACTATCCAATGTACTGGGTAGGAACTATCTAATGTACTGGGTAGGAACTATCTAATGTACTGGGTAGGAACTATCCAATGTACTGGGTAGGAACTATCTAATGTACTGGGTAGAAACTATCCAGTGTACTGGGTAGGAACTATCCAGTGTACTGGGTAGGAACTATCTAATGTACTGAGTAGGAACTACCCAATTTACTGGGTAGGAACTATCCAATGTACTGGGTAGGAACTATCCAATGTACTGGGTAGGAACTATCCAATGTACTGGGTTGGAACTTTCTAATGTACTGGGTAGGAACTATCTAATGTACTGGGTAGGAGCTATCTAATGTACTGGGTAGGAACTATCCAATGTACTGGGTAGGAACTATCTAATGTACTGGGTAGGAACTATCCAATGTACTGGGTAGGAACTATCTAATGTACTGGGTTGGAACTTTCTAATGTACTGGGTAGGAACTATCCAATGTACTGGGTAGGAACTATCCAATGTACTGGGTAGGAACTACCCAATGTACTGGGTAGGAACTATCTAATGTACTGGGTAGGAACTATCTAATGTACTGGGTAGGAACTATCCAATGTACTGGGTAGGAACTATCCAATGTACTGGGTAGGAACTATCCAATGTACTGGGTAGGAACTATCTAATGTACTGGGTAGGAACCATCTAATGTACTGGGTAGGAACTATCCAATGTACTGGGTAGGAACTATCCAGTGTACTGGGTAGGAACTATCTAATCAATGTCCCAATGAGGAATAAATTGCCCTGTCATCTTTTAACAACTATTAAACTCCATCAATAATCAATTGAATAATTACGTTTTATCTATGTTTATGTATGTCACAGGATTAATTATTTTAGTTAATAAGTAATCATATTTGCGTTCATATTGTTTTCATTTCCCATTGTTCGTTTGTTTACATTCACACCGCTTCATTCATTCATAGTATGACAGTAGTACGAGAGGTCACGTGGTTACGTTTGACGGGTGGATCAGTGAATGAATGGGTGTGTTAGACTGGTTTTTCGGGTTTGAGTGAGTGAGTGCGCATGTACGTTTGCTTAATCTAACTTTGAGCACGAACTTTAATTCAGAATCACGACACCACCCAAGACAGACGGCTGAATTATTAAACTTCATAGTTTTTCAACCCGACTATATATAAGTTCATTTTCCTGTTATACTTGGTGAGTCATTTTAATCAAATATAAAGTAATTTAAATATTATTTAACTAAAGATAAATTTAATGAATGAATGTAAACAAACGAACAATGGGAAATGAAAATAATATGAACGCAAATATGATTACTTATTAACTAAAATAACTAATACTGTGACATGTATCTTATCGAATATTTTAAAAGTGTATGGCTTTTATAAGTAATTTATGAATCACTTTTATAATATGTTCATTTGTACGATGTGATTAGCAAAAGTCAAACACGTATTTTATTTAGCAATGCCGATTATCTCAACAATTTTAACAATTTTGACGTCAAAATAAACAGTACGCAATGTCGACGTCATGATGAAATAAAAGGCCATCATTCAACCTAAATTTGAAGTTTTAATTTTCAAGATAAAAATATAATTTTAACATATTCTGTTTTCCCATGTTTTCTTACATTATAAGCAATCAAAATATAATTTTGTGATTTTTTTGTCATAAGACCCCTTTTCTCATACACTGGCTCATATAACTATTAATATAACTGTTGATGTATACTCATTTCGAGATACCCTTTTAATTATAACAATATAATTCAAATATTTATTTTCGATATTGGATAAATAAATCAAAAAAAGAAAAAGAAAGGATGAGCAACATAATTAAGAGTAAGTTGCATCAATGCAACTTACTCTTAATTATGTTGCTCATTGGTCAATATGACCAGTAAAATTTGAAAGTTCAATACCATATAGAAACATCACACGAAAATGAGATGAGTAACATAATTATGAGGATATTTCAGTATTCAATGAAAATTCATAATTTTTTTTAGAACATAATTATATGTGATGCGTGTCTTTAAATGCCTCCCAAATTGCCCCGGACTTAATTGATCCTGACTGTTTCTACAAGAAGGACCATACATAATCTTTACGAGGTAAGTTTGTTAATCCCTTTGAAATAGCAAACAAGTTTTTTAATTTTCAATTTTTTCAATTAAATTTAGTTTAATCGCACAAACTATGAAATGGTACATGAGGTCAATCATTATATACAGTTCAAAAGTCAGAGGTACATACCTTATTTAAGGTCCTTACCATTAAATAGAAAATTATACAAAATTCTTATTACATGATAGAATTCTTATTACGATCAATGAAAATAAGTGCTATATACGAGAATAAGAAACATGCACATAGACTATACTAAACAAATCTACCAGTTTCGTTGATATACAATTGAACTAATGAGAAATAATTGCTTGTTAATATCAAGGAAAACGACCAATCGCCCCATAATAAAAGATGAATATTAGTTATGTGAAAATGGTCCTATGAAAAAGTTTTACACCAAAACGAGTCGAGGGGAAAGAAAAGAAGTCCATTTTAAAAATTACCAAGGACATTCAATCCAGCTTCGACCTGAGGGACAAATCGACAACTAAACCAACTACCAAGAAACTACAACTTCCAAAAACTAAGACTCCTAAGCATCCAATACCAAAACCAATATCTTCGGCTGCTTCACCTGTGTCGACATCCTCCTCACCTTCTCTATCATCTCCAAGTGTTAAACCACCATCATCTCCGGAGTTGATGTCGCCTGTTGCCTAAAAAAAAAAACGACCAAGAACAACCGACAACCTGACACCGACCAACAACAAGAAATCAAAACCAAACATAGCACCACGTCGTATCGACATATCCCCGATGTCTTCTCTATTAGGCTCGTCGTTCGCGTCTTCAGCGTCATCTCCAGACAACAGTTTTGCAGCTTCAGATGATGATAGATATGACATGCTTCCAGATACTCATAAATTTCAAACCCTTCAAGGCAACAAGTTTATGTCAGTTGACGAAGCATTCCAAACTATCATATCTACACCAATAGAATCAATGTCAACAACTACTAGTATTCCTTGGGGACCAAAGGACAACGTTTACCTGCTTCTAAAGAAAACATCCGAAACCATTCATGAGTTCCCAGACGATTGTGGAGCATGGGGTCGCGCGGGTACAACTGTCAACTCCACATTCATAAACCATGGTGGGAAATGGATTTCTCAAGAATAACATCTATTGCACAGAGAAGATGGTCAAGGGTCAACACCATTATCCTCCAATAGAGCCACAACCCACGGAAGCAGCCATATTACGATGTCATCGCTACTATGCTAAATTGAAGGCCAACGACAACTACAGAAAAAGGGTGACCATATTCACAAAGCTTTCCCTGGAGCACGAAGACAAACAGAAAATTGCGTTGGTAGAGTATCAGGGCGAACGTAATAGCGAAAGGATGCAGCATGGTAACAACAAATCGACAGAGGAGTCATACATAAGAACGGACCCTAGTATTCTACGTGATGCTGCCATGATCACCAAAGACACTCATCAAATGCCAATCAAAATTTCCCACCAGATGAGGCCTAACGACTCCATGGCTGCCCCTAACGCAAAACAAATCCGCGATAAAGGATTCTAAGAAAGAAGACATTCACAACGTTGCCGATGAGGTTTTAGCAGCAATTTCAATGTGTCAGAACGGCGATAGCAACATTCGGGAATTGTTTGTAACACCAAAAACCTCAAAGTATCATCATCTACTCAGACGAACAACTAGAAGACCTAAAGTCTAACTGTACAAGCTCCAATGGCAGCGTTCTAGGTATCGACCGTACTTTCAACCTAGGTCCCTGTTTCGTCACGACAACAACATATAAAAACCGGAAAGTTGTCAAACGTGAAACACTCCAAAATCCTATTTTCCTAGGACCAACATTGCTGCATTGGGATGGGGAGACCGAATCATACCACACATGTACTGCCACCTAAACAACAAACTTGGTTTCCTATCGGGTCTAAACGTCGGCAGCGACGAAGAAAAAGCCGTTTTGAAAGCAGTTCGCCATGCCTTTCGGGATCCGGTACAGCTTCTTTGCACAAAACACCTCAATGACAACGTTCGCCGATATCTCAAAAACAAAGAAGGTTGCGGCACCAAGGAACGGGAAAACATAGCCTCCTCCATATTTGGCCACGAAGGGATAATCAACGCAGACGATTCCTTTTCGTTCGATTCAAAAGTGGAAGATTAATCATTTAACCAGTCAGCTACAATCCAAATTCCCACAGTTCAACCAACACTTTGAAAATCGTCTTAAACCTCTCCTACAAAAACATGTCTACAACCCTCTACAAACTGGCATCATAAGAAAACAATGGACAAATAACAACGCCGAGTTCATGAACAATCGGTTAAAACATTCTTTAAACTGGAAGCCACACAAAATACTGGAACTAATCAAAAAGATTTACGAGATCAGCTCCATCCAGTTTCACGATCTGCGATGCGCCCTTCATGGCAATAGAAATTATGTTCTGGAGGAATCTATGAAACAACACAAGGTAAATGCCCAAGATACATGGATAAAGTTTAGCGTCTCAGAAAAAAAAAATAGTCTAGAAACTTGTAACACAGAAACCACCAGCCCCGGACAAGACGAAATAGTTACATCAAGTCTACATCGAACAGCTTCCAGGTAACTATGTTCAATTTGCAGATAATTACTTTACTTTAATTATTGACATAACGACAATACCGATCATACAAATAGTATATTAACATGATAATAATTTTATATTTTATCTAGATTCCTCCAACAACAAGGTGGCCCAAAAACCATGCCAACGTAGGAGACCGAAGGCCGAGCGAACCAGACACCGATAAGAGACAAACCGTAAAGTGACCATAATGCGAAAGGACTTACCACCAAATGTGACAAACCGAATAGTGACAATTCCTAAATAATTCAACCATAAAATGTGACATCAAATGTGACAAACCGAATAGTAACTTGTGAAAAATCATTATGATAATAAAAACACCAATTTATGACTTTTTTTCATAAAAGAACTTATTAATGAAATTGTTCTAGAATAAGATTGTGTGAGGTAACTGAGTCCGGGCCCTGGTAGGGCGTCGTGTTTAACACGATAGGAACAGTTTCTAAATACAATCTGATATTTCTGTTTGTACAACGATGAAACTTTACAATGTTAATATATGATTTATTAATAGTTAAGTGGTTACAAGTGCTGTAAATATTTGATGTATATAAGAAAAATGTTATTCTATTTAGGAAAATATGCATAAATAATAGTTGTCTTCTAAATATAGATGTATATAAGTTAGTTAGATGGCAAATTCTTGTTATGCATGTTAAATAATTTAGGTGCTGTAAATACAGTGCTGTTCGGTTGTTTCTTACAATAGTGCATTTAATCAAATAGTAGCTCAAACCAATCCTGTAGTGCATGTTTTGATATGATGTTTGTTTGGTTTTGGTTTTTTTTGCTGATACATGTATGTGGTTCATTTTCCATGCATCAATTTTTGAATTACTTTTTGATTTCTTAATCGATTTTTGGGCTGAAATTTTTTTTAAGGTCTTATGAAATTCTAAGTAACCATTAATTATTTGAATATACATATTTTATTTTTAAACAAAAAAAAATTTCTTTTGAAGTATTCTGCACAGAAGTTATATTTTTTACGTTTAATTTTTCAATTTGTTCTTTTGGCTTTAAATATTTTTATTTGAAAATTTCAGTTTGTTCTTTTTGGCTTTAAATATTTTTATTTCAAAATTATGGCTCTTATTAGGATGGCATCCACGTGGCAAGAGCTGGGCAACGTTATACTACTTATAACGGCTAACAATCCCATAAATAGATTCGAAAAAAAATAAATCATGTACATATATTTAAATCATGAAACTAATTGATAAGGCTACATTATCAAATTCTCTTTCCGTTTGGTCAGAAATTGTTGTTTTATGTTTTCTTTGAAATTTTTCAATTTAAAAAACTCATTATATCTAAAATAATGATTGAAATTCTTAAATAAAATCTTCAATTATGCCATTCATTTTCCATTTGGGTCATTTTATGTTCAATTTGGGTAAATCGACGCACCCTAGAAACTCACTCTCCAATGTCCTGGATAAAAAGTAATTGGATCGTTTCTACCCAGAACAATGAAAAGGTTCCACCCAGTACATTTGACAGTTTCTAACTAGATTATTGGATAGTTTCTACTCAGTACATTTGATAATTTCTACTCTGTACATTGGATAGTTTCTACTTAGTACATAAGATAGTTTCTAAGTTCCATACAGCACATCTGATAGTATCTACTTAGAATATTGCATAGTTTCTACCCAGTATATTGGATAATGGATATATTCTACTCTGTACATTGGATAATTTATATACAGTACATTAGATAGTTCCTACCCAACTTACTTGTTAGAAACTATCCAATGTACTGGGTAGAAACTAATTAACGAATCGGACACTTTGCTAGCGAAGATGATACTGGGTAGAAACTATCAAATGTACTGGATAGAAAAAATCCAACGTACCAAATAGAAACTATCAAATATGCTGGGTACAAACTCTCCGGTATTCTTGGTAGTAACTGTAAAATGTTTAAGTTTTATTTTTCTTTAAATATGTGACCAATACCATTGAAATGATTTCTTTATTTTTATATGATTCTAATTAAATATTGTTTAGAAAAATGCAAAAAGAAATTTTAGGATAAATATTTCTTTATTACATATATAGATATCATTTATTTTAATGCAATATTTTGTTATGAAATATCACCTTTTACAAAAATAGAATTGGTTTTTAACACCACTTCCAGATTAAATCTCGAAGACTGAGCCATCTATCTACATCTCCTCTCATACTATGAAAAATATAAAAATATGCACAAAAAATTTTCTTTGTATACGTACCTAGTTTAAAATGCATAATTTTTTACTAAGCTTTAACTTATTGCAACAATTGCATATATAGAGTTATGAACACATATTCCAATGAACTGAAATATGTTTGTACAGACAGATTAGTTTAGCTGTTGCTGCCTATTTTGAAACAATCTGAAACAGTGAATCTTAATATCACTTGATATTACCACAGAATGTGTGTCCCAAAATATAAAATGAAGTTACATGTAAGTTATGAATGAAAATCAAACAAACAGTAAGTATATAAACATTCAGAAAATGCAATAATTATACATATAAAACAAATCAAAGTTATTTAAGATCAATTCTATGTAAGATTCAATGATTTATTAAAGGGTCTGGCCACGCATAGTCACCAATTTTCCTTATATTTCATACATGTACACACCTAGGTGTAAAACGTAAAAAATCTTTATAAAGTGGTTGCTGGGGGTAACCGTTGCCATGGTAATCGAGGCTAAAGATGGGAAAATAGCAAAACTTACTTAATTTGAAGCCATATTAGAAGGTTTTGCCCACTAATGTAAACTATCAAACACATAAAACAACCTTTGTCCTATTTTCAAGTCTTTAATTATATAAGAAAATTTATGGAGAAACCAATACTTTTAAAATGTAACCATGGAAACCGTTACAAATTTTTGAAATCAGTTTTCTGCCGTTTTTTAATAAGCGGAAAAGGGAAACTGTTAAATTTTTACATCCATATCAATTTCCATTCAATATATATTTTATCATGAAAATTGACATCCGTTGCTATGGCAACAAGGCCAAAAATTAAGAAAAACTGAGAAATTGAAGATGATTTTATTGTGCTTTCATTCCTGAGTTTAGATTGTATTTGCAATTGTTATAGTTGGAACTTGTAAAAATATATCTAAATTTTCATTATACACCACAAAAAGCTTTGTTATGCAACAGAGAGGTGTTGTTGCTAAGGAAAATTAAGTTGCGTAAAAAATCACACAGAAATTCTTACTTTTTGAAAAGTCCATAGCAACGGCAGTTATTTTTAGAAAATTTAAGATTTTTTTCAAGTGCCATTAAAGTTGAGGACATACTGTATTTTTTCTCATCATTTGATTTTATATAATTATTCATTATAAGTGACTAATATCCATTTAAAGATGCCTAAAATGATTATAATTTTCCTTATTTTTAAGCTTGTTACCATAGCAACGGTTCTCAATTTTCATATTTAAATTTTTAATTGCACAATCATCATAGTGTTTCCCAAAAAATCCAACTGTTTATTCAAATTAGATGAAGAAAACAGATTTTAAAATTTCTGTTAAGTAACCATGGAAACGCTCTAAAAATATGCGTTTCTCCATGAATTTTTTTCTTTCTTTTGAAAAATGACAACTATTTTTAATAATATAATCTACCCTGGAAACTCCAAGTTCTGCACATTACTCACAATATGTTCTCAAATAAGCATTAAAATGTCATTTTTACAACTTTACCCTTGGTTACCATGGCAACGGGACCACATAACAACAAACAAATGTTGTTAGGCTTTTTTTCTCACCAAAGTCTATCAAATTGTCAAGTATGGAGAAAATTCGTGACTATGCGTGGCCACCGAATTTTGATTCTTACATAGAATTGATCTTAAACTCTACATTCAATAGTATTAATTGAAACAACAGAACTAACAGGGGGCACAAGAAAAATATCAGTGTACATTTATGAAGGATGAAGTTCGCAAGTATGGAACAGGAATGCATATCTCTATCACACAAACTGTGTTTGTTAATACAGATCTAATTTTTTTTTTTTTTGAAAGGGCATTTTAAATGTAAAACATAAACAAACAAAAAAAATAAAATAAGCATGAAAAAATAAAAATCCATAAACACAAAAAAATAAACATACAAAAAATAAACAATTCTTAAAAAGTTACTTTTAATAATTATTTTCATTCTCTTCTATTTATAGATATTGTAAAATAAAATGGATAATAAAAATATTATATATCATTAAACAACAATGCCTCAAATATAGAAAAGGTCAATGTTAAAGGTACACATGTATTTTCAACAAAATTTGATTAAATTTTATAACGGACGTCATCATCAAAATCTTAACACAGGTTTGACAAATGTATGCCGTAAAACTAGTATATAGCAAAGTCCTAGGGACCAGTGGATTTACTTCATTATATCCATAATTAATTATATTCATATCATGAACTCTTAATAATAACTATACAGCAAATTCACTATATGCATGTTTTCTTACACCATACTACAGTTTTTGCTAATTGAGGCTTAGAATGAAAGTACATTTTTTTTTATACCTTTAATGATCGGATCGTAAATTGGAAATTTATGTGAAAATAAATTCATCCAAACTATCATGTTAAATAGTAGTGAAAACTTTTTTAACTGTAAAGAAATTTGCTATAAAAGTGTTAAATTTCATCATTATTCATCTTTATGGAACTCAAAATCAGTTCGTTATATCCGTAAATTCGTTAAAACCTTAAAATTTTGCAAAGATAATTTAAAAATTTTTCCAGGGACTCAAAAAAACTTCGCTATATCCGATATGTCGCTATATCCATGTTCGTACTAAACAAGTTTTACTGCACATGTATAATACATTGTAGTGTACTGATTGTGCATGTATTGCCTTCCTTCCCATGGTCACAAACCACCACCAATACCACTCACATCTAGGAGAGAGCTATGGAGACACTGGACCGTGGCACAAGACAATGCTTCCTTCCATAAACACAAACTCTGGTAATTAAAACATGCATAATATAAAACTGTATTTTAAAATTCATATCAGTTTGTTCTCTTATAATGCTATGCATGAGGCAGCTCAGTTGATGTTGAATCTAGAACTGCTCTGGGAATATATCTGCGGCTAAATCAAGTAAAAAGTGATGAACAAGCAGGGAACGAACTTTTTCCATGGAGATTCCTGACTCTACAAGCAGATCGGGACGATCGCCGTTTCGTTTGTCATAGTTGTAGTAGAATTTGGGGTGTCCCCTAAGCAACATCCCAATCACTTGAGCCTCTTTTTCATTGATGATGACAATGAGTGGTGAACCAGAGGCGCCATGAGTTATGCTCTTGGAACAATGGAAGAAGAGGCGGTCTGGAGACAGAACACAAGGCTTGTAATCTTCCTTAACTTGGTCCTCTCTGTAACCTCGACTGGTAAAGAATGATATGCCCTCTTTCACTAGATTTTCTAACTCTTTCTGGTCCTTAATGATTTTGCATGATGGGTCATGCTCTAGTTTTTTACCACCAGGATGACCAATCACATGAAGATTTGTGGCTGCTGCGTTAATGGTTTTTAGGTGAAATGGATTCGGTAAGTTTGTATCTTCTATCAGCTCCAGAATGACAACATCGTGAGATGGAGAGGCAAATGCTACTTCATATGAACACTTAGCAAGAGAACTGTACTCATTGTCTCTCACAAATCCAAATTTGATTTGAACCAAGTTTGTGATGGTTTGTTTACCTATCTCCATCAATTCATCTGTAAAAAAACTAGAAATGCTATACATGTATATGTATATTGTTGTACATGTTGACAATAATTTATTGTAATATTTAAACAATAAAATGCAAATGCTTTCTTTGTTGTTTCACAGCAGAAAAACAGTTGGAGGCAATAAAAAAGCATCACTCATGCAAAAGGTTATGATAATTCTTTTGCAGTAATCACAAGCATAATGTCTTGTCAGAAAACATTTCATCATTTTGCATCATACATATGAAGTGTGAAAAAGTATATCAAATATCATGCCTTGTTGAAATAACAATTATTGTAAACTCTTTGTCTTGCTCACAACATAACATTATATTTATTGAATTTCAAATTTGGTTCATGATTAGAAATACCTTAGTTAAGCATTGCATACATTAACAAGATGCCCAGGGGCCACATTGCTCATCTGAACTGCTGGTAGGATCCATATTTGTTAAAACTATGTATATACATGCAAGTGAATGAACTTGACCAAAGTCGAATATACACTACCTGAGAATGCATCCAATGGCATACAAATAATATGAATAATATTATAATATTACCTTTGTTGTTCTTGAGAATATTTTAAAATATTTTCCCAATATTTTGTCATGTGACTAAACCAACAGGCACCTCACATTATATATTTTTCTCATATTAAATAAAAACATAAACCCCCTACCTAACAATAACACAATGTATACAATACTGCCCATATTCAAAATGGTCATAATCAAAATCAACACCTTTTTACTATGCATATCAGTACATGTACTACAGTATTTGGACGGGAATATCAGAATTATTACATAATAACTTCTGTCCTCATATTAGTCCATTATCTGAAGAAGTAGATGCAGATTAAAGGGATACCTTTATTAATGACAGATGTAATGAGAGGATAGCAAAATAATTTTTGACATTGAGTTTCAAACAAAAGTTCAAACTGATATGACTGCTCTGGAAAAATCCAATATGGCAGCATCTCTCTATCGACAAAGAGGGGAAATGTGATCAAAATTACCGGTAAACAGGGGCAAAATATTCCCTATAGAAAGTAGCCAAATTCATAACTGCTTTTGTTCTGAAGTTCAAAAATTTAGCAGGAAAACGAAAGTTTGGTTTTCATTATTATCAATTATATACTAGCTTACTCCTTTTGATGGGGTCCACAAATGGCAAGAGTTTGGACAATTTCCATGCTCCATCAACTGGTTTTTTGTCCTTTGTCCATTCCATCTGTCCTTGTACTTCCTCTGTCAATCTCCTGTATACTTCTTCCCAAAACAGAACTACAATGCAATTATATACAAAAGATTACTATTCATCATTGTCGTTATCTAAACAACAAAATGCCTTCTTTGGTGGTTCATAAAGGCAGTGGGCCTTGTAGAAATACATATAACCAGCATCAGCAAATACCATTATATAAATTTTGTTTACACAAATTTAAACCAAAAAAATTAATTTAAGGCAAAGTTTAATATGCTAGGTTTGACAATTTGAATATCTTTTAAATAAAATGATAATCTGCAAAAAAAAAAAAATTAATAAAGTAATTATGTTGATTAAAATACATGTACATGTATTAACATCTACTGAATAATTTCTCATGTATTAATAACAAAGCTGAATCATGGTATAAACAGTTTGAATTAATTTGCCTGCACATGAATATAATTATGCATTCACTTACTTAAAACATCCTCCATTACATGGAAGGCTGTCATGAAGTACTTGCTGCCCACTCGGAATCCCGTACCATGGCTCTCCTTGCCATGAAGGGTTACCTTGATACAGCCAATCCGCTCCGAGTGTTCTCCTTTATATATTATCTGCCCTTCTAGGTACAGGAAGCTGTTACCGTCAGTTTTCCTAAGTGGCTCACCATGCTGAAAATTTGCTTTAAAAGAAATAAAATAAAAGGCTCATCATTAAGCAAATGACTGGGTTATGGTTCTTCTAAACAAGTTTGCTTGTGTATACATTTAATGAGATTTGCCATACCTGGCTGCTGAACTGCTTTCTCTTCACAAGGTCTTAATGCCACAAAGTGTGCTCCTATTCCATTCAACCTCAAGTGTCCAATATAAATGACCGGATTCCTAGTGGTTTTGTGAGTGTGATTGAACTTGACTTCATCGAGTCGGGATCCCATTACTGATAACACTGTGACAGGAACATCATACATCTGGGAGAGGCCCAGGATCTCCAAATTCCCTCCCCACTCACCCTCATGGACCTTCTTCAGAAATCTCTGCCATCTAAGCTCCTTTCGATTTTCCACATTTTCAACCCTTTCAATGGCCATGTCCTCTGGCTCAATGATACCGTGATCTTGATCAAGTGGCAGGCACAAAAAATCCTTGTATGACACCCCATCTGGAGTGTTCGGATTGGATTCTAGATATTCTACAAGCTGCCTTCTGAGTTTTTTAGGACCGTCTGGAAGCCCATGGATATGATTGTTCCGAATGAAAGAGTGATATAGACAGTCTCCGTCACCAGGTACATCCTCCACTCTGAGGTCAATATATTTTGATTTCATCAGTAATGCATCCAACTTTTTCAACTCATCATTAAGATTGCCTGCTTTCTGAAGAATAAAAGAGGCTTAAATGTATGTGCTAAACTAATGAGTAGAAATTCTGAATGCATATTTAATGTACAATATTGAATAAACAAAGACTTAAAACTGAAACATGGACACCTAAAAATTCTGAAATCTTGTGGATTTTGCTCGTTTCAGATGCAAAAAAAATAATACCTACATCTGGGGATAAGCAAAATTATATATGATTTTTACATGAAACAAATCAGGTTTGGAAGCATGGGATTATCCCTGATGCATTGAAATGTCATGTAATTATTATAATCTAATACTGTGCTTATGGGTATTTACCTGGCCTATTGCCATTTCACAGGTTGTGATGTTGTGTTGCCTGCTGGGTCCACTATCAACCTCCAGTGATGTATCATGTTCAGTGGTTACTGGGTTTAGATCAACATTTTTCATGGCTGACAACATATTTTCCATTTCATTTTCTGAGGTTGTGGGTACATTTACCATCACTCTTTTTCTCTCTTCATACTTTTTGATGGCTTCTTTGACTACTCTAATTACTTGGTCTTTAACATATCGGGCATGCTTATCTTTGCTGTAATATTCCACCCCTTTCATCATAGTAAGGCCAGTTGGGGTACGATATGTACCACTACGGGGGTCTGCAGTGTGGATAGGTCTCACAGCGTACTTCTTCTGCTGTTTTATTTTTTTTCCCAGCGCTCCTTTGGGACAAGTTTGATCTAACCTTGTCTTTCCAATTGCTTCACTGGTGAAGAATTTTAGCACTTCATCAGTACAGAAGGATTTCGTGAGAAATGGCAAGATAAACATCGCTCTTTCAGAAATGTCATGGACATTGTCATCATATGGACATGGGAAATGCTCGCTATCCTGAGTTGCTATCTTGACAGATTGGCTATTTTCTACAGTTTTTAAAATTTCATTAAACCAACCTAAAAAATCCATGAAAGTGTCGTAATCAACCTTGGCATAAACAAAAACAATATGGAACAGATCATCAGGCTCCACTTGTTCTTCGTCCACTGTCCTGGGATAGCTGGGTTGACGTTCGAAAATTTCTCGATTACTTATTCTGTTGATATACCCATGAAGTCCTGGTGTTCTGGCATCTACACAACAACTATATACAGGTGTAGCATCAAATTCTGTATCCCCCATTGTGGACATGGCAGTGGAAGAACACTGACGAAAATACACTTCCGACACCAAAACAGCTACTGTATTACAATATATACAGTATAGAGACTGTGGCTGAGGGGAGTGAATAATTGGTTAAGTGCCCTGAGAGGACTGTTTTTGGCTGAGGTAAAAAGTTCTACATATGATACACATAGGTAATGTATGTCCTTGATTTAAGTAGAATGTGGTGTTAAATACATGTATGAAAAAATAGTTTACAAACTCAACTTGAAAGTTTGTATTTTCAGTTTACTTCCGTGCAAGCGGTCACATGTCAACTTGGCGTCAGGTAAACTCGGCACGGGAAAGCTACACATGACACTAGGCCCATCGGCAACATCGTTCACCAGTTCCAAAATATCCAACTTTTTGGCCTAACTCAGCGGACCAAAGAGGCTTTAAAATTACAATATGTACATGGATATTGAATTTATAAATGTGTATTAAGCATTTTTTTGCACGCTTCGCCATTACAGAGACATAAATAACAGAGATTGGCAACCGATCGAAATCTCGCGAAATCCCGCGGTCCCTTTTGTAAAGTATTCCAAGTTTAAATCAGTATATGTCTCTAATAAACAGGTATATCGAAATATAAACAGCTAAAACCTATTACCAAAACATTCATAATATTATATTTTCATGACGGTTTATGTCACATAAAAAATATTTAAAGAGGAGTTTTAGGAGGCAGTTGGTTACCCGTCGTCCGAGATTTCGCCGATGGATTATAGCTGGCCAATATACTTTCTATATATTAATCTTATTTTTCAATTTTTTGTTTCAAAAATGCCCAAAACCTATGCACACTTTTCGTTAAAACAATATACTTTTGGTTTAAGATCATTATCTCAGTTTACTAAAATGTAGTTTTCAAAGTAAGGTTAGTCCCGTACCATTTTTCAACAACAAAACAGGCTAATGGCGGAGTTGCCAATCTCTGTTATTTATGTCTCTGGCCATTAGAAACAAATATTCCGGTATTCTATAGTCTGTCCCAAAATATTTATGCTGAACATTTGGGTGATTTTAATTACATGTGAAAGTATGGAAGGGAATTACCGCCAAAAGTCTATGTATCTTGCTTTAATTCTTATTATGCTTACTTCTTTAATTATTCTTAATTTAGTATAACATTACACTTGTATTTTACTCCACTGTTTTCATATTCATGTTTATCCAATTTCACTTTGGTTCTTTTTTATTCTTTATGGTTTGCTTAATTCTATCAGGGACGTATATACTAGTATATGTTGCAATACTTTCTTATAATTATTATTCGTGTATATTTTTACTTTTTTCTCCGTTACAAACGTGAATTCAATCACGCTAACCATAAATTCTTTCAATAGACGAGTACAATTTGAACGAATTTAATTAAGGAATAAAGAATCATTCTTTGGGTATTATGAGGTGATAATTTTGGTCGGGGTGTGATCAAATCCAAAAAAGACCGAAGGGATTTATAATATTAGATTTGATCACGCTCCGACCGAAATTATTACCTCATAATATCCAAAGAATGATTCCTTATTACTTATATTTATATAAATTTCAGCAGTAGCACGATTAAAATTAGAATATCAAGCATGCAAAACCCCGCTTGAGCTCCAACAATACATCATTTGAATTTATTGGACTGTATAGTACAAAATCGATTCGTAGTGTTATTGGACTTTATGGTACAAAATCGATTCGTAGTGTTATCACAGGCAAAGACACGTAAAAATGTAAATATTAGAGAGGTTAAGCATTTGAACGTGTACGTGTACGAGTACGTGTAATTAGGGGAATCCCCTAGTTATATGTGTATTACGTCATAATTTCTGCATACCGCGTAAATCTACAGGTTGTACAAAACGTGTAGAATCAAAAGTACACGGAGGTAAAAACTTGTAGCATTTTTAAATAAAAATATGGACTTTGTGTTTTTCAAGCATTGTTTTAATTAAAGCAGACGATAAATTGAGGACGACTGTGGTTTTGGTTTCATCAAATTCATAGAATTATTTAATAAACAGTTAGAATAAACTGAACATGTTGAAACTATCAAATCTAATGATTTTACACGTTCGCTTACACGTACAGATTATTAAACATACCCTAAAGTTTGGCACATGTACGTGTAAACATACTTGTAGCTCCACACGTACCCGTAGACGTACACGTTCAAATGCTTAACCTCTCTATTGTTGCATTATGACGCCAGGCGCCAGTGTGTGCGCTACAATTGCTTCTCCCCTATATCTGGTGATCCGATAGAGCCACTTCAACCTTCGCACTTTCGCTTTTAGGGAGAAGATGCGAAGGTGCGAAGGCGAAGGAGTGAAAGTGCGAAGATGCGACGGCGAAGCGCAAAAATGCGAAGGCGAAAGTGCAAGTGTGTGGAGGCGGCGAAGAAGCGATACTACTATAATTACATCGCTCCTTCGCCCTCGCAACTTTGCACCTTTGCCTTCGCATTTTTATGTTTGTGGTAGCAAACTATAGCACTATAGAGAATAGCCAGGGACGGTCTCAAAATTTTCTGAAAAATTGCCCATTTTTCACAATTTCACGGGTCCCGAACCACGCTGCAGTCCCGAGCAACTGCCATAAACTACCATAGGAGTGGTAGCTTAATGTATACCCATGTAAATAATCACCAATTGATGGGGGGTCAATCACCTTCTTTTCGAGTGACATTTCGTGTTCTGAACCCACCCTACTTTTCAAGCACAAAACCGAAAGTGAAAATTTTGGCCACAGTTTCGCATTTTCATTCCATATCTGATGAAAAGTGCTACCAGCATTAAAGTGTCATATATTAATGAAATTGACATGAGCTCCTCTATCCACAAAATGAATGCAATAAATATTCTAGCAATTTATACCCCCTCAAATAACCAGCCAAACCTCAGGTTCTCCCTTTATTTCAAAATTTTGACCGGGTCTTTCGTTCGAAACTATCCCCTGCCACCTTGGCGCTTCGCCGTCGCAACTTCTCACTTTCGCCTCTTCGCCTTCGCCCATTCGCACTTTCAACGGCCTTCATCGCGACTTCGCATCTTCGTCCAAGGAAAATGTGAAGGTGAAAGCGGCCCATCGGAACACCATAATCAATTGATAAATTCCATGTAATCGACCGAGACTTGCTGATTATGCAATATAACAAAATGCAAAAGCGAAAGTGCGAAGTTGCGATGGCGAACGAGCGATAGTAATATCGCTCCCTCGCCTTTGCATCTTCGCCCTAAAGTGTTCGAAGAGAAAAAAAAAGTTTGACTGAGAACGTTGTGAAATGAGAATTTTAAAAAGTGGAGACCACTTTGAGTGGTGGACACGTGTTAGAAAATTCAAGTCTAACTATGAGCTTACTAGCTTCCTAATTTCTATAGGCAGGTGGTCACACAGCGGTGTTTTCTTTGTTTAATAATGTACTAGTATTAACTCATATAAAAGGGAAAAAAAATGCTTATGTCATGCAGTGGTCTGGGTATGATAAAACTTGTATAGCTATCACTCGATTACTTAAAATCTGTAAATCGTATATGTTTTGAGTCGAGGAGTCCCAAAAGGGATAATTTTGACGATATATATTTAGCATTTGATAACCATATAATTATCAACATATTATGTTGTCAAATGTATAAAAATAATGGTCAATTGCAAAAGAGTTCTCATCGATTGTCATCGATATCGATACGCAACCATCCTCATAAAATGCAGACCCTGACAATATATCTTATATTTTTTTTTATTATGCTGCAATCCTGTTTATATGAATTCAAACAACTGCTAAAAAATTGCAAGCTGCTTTTTCTGAATTACCATTCCCGCACACATGCCAAAAAAAAGTGCATCCATGGTCGAATTTCGATCCTTCATGCGGTCGAAATTACATTGAGACCGGTCAAAATTAACCCGCGTGACATGTTTATTCACTTTTCTTCAAATTCCTTTATAGTGACAAATTTTACTCGAAAGTAGAAATGCATGACAGAAAAGTAATTCAAACTATCCTAAATGATTTCAGACATTCGAACGGAAATATCGTAAAGATCATTTTTGAAACTAAATTCGACGTATCAGTAAAAGTGGTCGAAATTACCCCAGTTTACCCTTTATAATGTGTCTTGCCATCGAGACTACAGATTTCTATAAGTAATTTTAAGGAGGTTGGGGGGTCCAAAAATAATTTCTCCAAAATTCACCAAATTTGCAGAAATGTTTCATTTAATCTTCATTTACATTTTAATATGGAAGACGCACATCACAATCATCGTTAATTTTATCATTTGTTGCATCTGAAGAAATTGCACGTTATGTAAAAAAAAAAAATATGAAAAATTTTTGAAATATAAATAAAGGCGAAAATCATACCAATAACATCACAAAAAATTAACACAATAAGAAAAACGTAATTTTATTTGTTAAAAAGAAAAAATATAACAATTTTAACAAAAATATTCATGTCAAACAAATGCAAATATATAAAACAAAAAAAAAGTAGCCACAAGATTATTTCCAAATTTTAACATAATAATAATCAATACATGTGTAATGAAGATTGAGCATTTTAAAAAAAAATTGATGGTGAAATTAAAAAATAATAATAAAAGGAAAATATAAGAACAAAATATTTAGAGTTTTACAAGTTACATTGTACCTCCCTTTGAAAAGTTAGAAAAACAGCTCAAACTATTTTTTTTGCATCTTGTAACCCTTGGTTTACCATCAATTGACTCTTTAAATAATGCTTCAATACCATCATATTCATTTCTTTCAAAAGACAATTTCAGTACGATGTAAGAGTTACATGTATAGAACATTAAAGTGAAAATCTTTTTTTGTATAGAGATAAACGCTTTAAAATGGCAGCCACCCCCTAGCCTTGTTAAAAGAGCGATGTTTGATCTTGACATATGGTTGTGACATGAGACATTGCCCTTTTGCTAATTATTATCACAAACATTTCCGATTTTTTTTAACTTCGCCCTGATCTTTTATGCAGTCACCTGAGCCACTTTGTTGACCTTTTGCAATTGGTCTTCGTCCGTCGTCGTGCGTCAACCATCGTCCGTCAACAATTTTCATTTTTATTTTCTACAAAGCCAATTGTTACATTTTTCCTGTGAAGCATTCCCATGGAAAGGAGAATTTAGATGTGAAATTCGTGGTTGATTTTGACTTTATAGTGAACATGTATTTAAGGGTAATTGCTGATTGTCATCCATAACAAATTTAACTCCATCTCAAAAAAAGCATGGCAATTGTCACTCGCTCGGCAATATTCATGAATTAAATATCTGTTCTATTTTAAAATATTCTACCGTTCATTGCATGCTTGAAGAAAAAGTTCGCTTTATGCATTTTATGTGCATTATAAATGAAACAGTGATATTCTTATAGATTGATTATTAAAGACCTGCAGAAATTTTAATACCAAAAGTTTACAATTTTGGCCTCAGGAGCTATAATCTGAATTTCCCCCGACTCTTGTACCCCCCCCCCCCCCACACACACATTTTCATGAATTAAAAGCTTCTTCTTCTTTTTTTAAATTAAATGGAGTCTCAGTCATTAACAAAAATATTTTGTTTATAAACATTCAGATTGCGTACACAAATACATGTACTCTGAAGAGGATATGAAAAAGATGCTTGCGTTTCGGATTGACAACATCTATGAAGTTTTGGGAAATCAGGTTTTCCAACAATCTGTTGGAATTCCCATGGGTACCAATTACGCTCCATTGTTAGAAGACTTATTTCTATATTAATATAAAGCTGAATTTATTCACAGGGGCATCGTATCCGCTCTACACTCTATGACATATATACATGTATAAATAATACACAAGGGAAGAATCGAAAGTAGGACACGATTTGTAAACAATGTCAAAAAACAACTTACTTGACAAAAGTTACGCAAATCCTTCCACACAATGTTGCAAATGTTGTCAAAAAACACGTTCACACTCAAATATTCCTAATAAACTCGGTAAAAAGCGTTTTTATCCCATTAAAACCGCTGTCTGCTGCAGAAACCCAATCTCTTCGCCCAAGAAAAGATAACTCTGTACTTTCTCTCTCTATATATGTTCAATAATGATAGAAATTTCGGCGGTAAACTGGGGAAATTTTTGTCTTTATAAAATTAAATATGTAACTACCGTAAGCATAATAACATTCGCTCCGATATATTTGGCATGTACTTTAATTAGCGTAATCTGATATACAATTGTTTAAAAACAAATAGGGGCCTATATTTCCTATCATTTAATGTATAAATTTAAATATACTATACTCTGTCCCAAGATATTTTGGATTCACGTATGGCTTAATTGTTTGATATTTATAAATACCTCAGGATCCAAACGATGTTCATTCAAAAGTATGAAAAATTTCCAAGATTTCTCAGTCAAAACGCTCCTGTTAGCTTATCAGGTTTCAATACAATGCTAAAAAATGTGATGTCTACGGAGATTTTGCATTGCAGCAAGCCCGGATGATAACGTTGAAATATTGCGCGATGTATTCCGAGTGTATTCCGAATGGAGAAAAGATGTAAACATTCCCCATTATAAATCTCCGTAAGGAATCTGTTTTCGATCCTGTGAATTTTTCCGAGTGAAAGATGATAATGTGTCAATGAAATTATCTTGGAAAATATCCCTTTCAACTATTTCAATTGCACTTCTTTCACAGGTAAGTGTATTTTTATTAAAAATCGTCCAAACATGAATCCAAAATATCTTGGGACAGAGTATAGTTATTTGATATTGACAATAAAACAATGCTGAAATTCTAGGCAACGACAATTAATTTTGAAGGAATGGGTTGCAAAGACAATAAATGAATTATGAGTATTTTAATTGTTGAATAAAAAAATAATTAAAAAATTTTTATGTCAACAGTCTCAACACCAACGTAGTTTTTCATTAACCTTTTAGAGAAGAAAAAAATATCTTAAATGAAATACTGTTTCAACACTTTTTCATCATCATTAATTTTCATTCTAAAATTACAAAATAAATTCCTTAATCAAATTTAAACTATACGAGTCTTTTTCTTCTAAATCAAATGGTCATTCTCTAGTGGTCAGTATAAAGTAATTCGAGTGACGTCAAATGGATTTTTTGCACATTGTTCCACAGAATTTTTCGGCGTCAGTAAATTTCGACCCACAATGCAATTTATCAATGTCGGATGATCTCACTAGACTTGATTCCTTCTCGCGAGAATCAAAGTAAAACTTTTGAGAAACAGATAAGTTGTGTAATTTCAACAGTATATTTCACTGAGTTTTTTTTTCAAAGAGACAGACGACACTTGACGACGTGAACTTTGACGTCACAATAAGGGGAAATTACTCTAAGTAGTTATTGTTAATCTGCTGAAATATAAATACCAAAATCTTGCAAAGCTAACGAATGGGGACATCCTTCTTTTTTTTAATAGGAAACAGTTGTAACCTGCTCTCATTTGGATGAATGCTCACATTTATTTTATTCACTATATATTTACAGTAATTTCCAGGAACGTTTTTTTAAAAGGGGGCGCGGCAGCATCATTCAAAAAATATTTACAAGCAAAATGAAAAAGAAATTCTCAAAATCAGGGAAATTCTAATCCGGGTGAGGAATGGTGAGTGCGTAGTATGCATTTAGCTCTTTAACTGCTCAATGTTATCTAATTTTCACATTTATTACATCCTCCCGGGGGGGGGGGGGGGGGGTCCAAAACCGTTTTTTAGTCTTATATAGACCAATCCACACTTTACAAAGGTTATGTCCCTTGGCCGCCATCTTTGGGGAAAAACCCATATATTTCTCACAGTAGCCTTTGTAGTTTAGAGGGTTGTAACTTCGTCGCTTGACATTAGAAATCCGTTTCCGCTGTGAATTTGGATTGCCCCAAGTTGGGGCAACCCACACATCGAAGGAATAAATTAAATTCCGAGAGATTTCTTTACAGGGCGCCCAAATATTTGGTTGCATAAAGAAGGGAAAAGTTGTGTTTTTCCCTTTTGACCTTTGGGTTGACCCCGCAAAGGGGAACAACTTTTGCAAAGTGTGGATTAGACTCATCAGCAAATTTTTTTTTTATACGTAAATTATATATATTTTTTTGAACGGGGGGGGGGACTCTATGATAAGTCAATTTTTTATATGTAAGTTTAAGAAAAATGTCTGCTGCAAGAAAAGAGGAAATAAACTGCAATAAACATTATGTTAAAATCTTTATTATTCAACAACATTGTATCTTGATCTGAGATAAATTCTATTTAAATAAATAAACAATCTTATAAATTATGAATAATGAAAATTTACTAGAAAAAAAAGGCATGTTTATATTTTATTTTGCATTCAAATTCATTTACGTTACGTTGAAACTTTTATTTTTATTGATTTATCATAATTCATTATTTGATCACATGCTGCGCTCGCCCCAACGGTCGCACCGTAAAACATATTACCAGTAAACAAAAAATACACATATGCATTCATTCTCGCAATTCTTTTCATAGCTATTGAAAAAAAAAATGGAGAATAATAACATGCCTCAAATAAGTCAACAATGATACAGAAAGGATAAATGTTGCAGGTACACATGCATATTCAATAAAATATGATTTAATAACAAAATTTCATAATTATTAAAAACTTCATAAAAATCAGACAGATATATACATGCAATACTTTCTTTTAGTCATTGTCTTCCTTCCAATTCATCACAAACCACGGCCAATATCTCTCCAATCTATGAGAGAGCTTTTTGGACTGCAGACCATGGTTTGAGATGATGCTTCCTTTCATAAACATAACCGCTGGCAATAAAGACGTGTAATACTGGATTTCAAAATTCATACAGTTATGTTCTCCTATTATGCTATGTATGATGTTAATAATAGAAACTCAAAACTACCTCAAAGTTAGACTCTGAATGTAAAATGTTAAACCTATAACTGCTCTGGAAATAAATTTGCAGCTAATTCATGTAACGAGTAATGAATAAGCAGGGAACGAACTTTTTCCATGGAGATTCCTGACTCTACAAGCAGATCGAGACGAATGCCATTTCCTATGTCATAGTTGTAGTAGCATTTGGGGTGTCCCCTCAGCAACATTCCAATCACCTGGGCCTCTTCATTGATGATGACAATGAGTGGTGAACCAGAGGCGCCATGCGTTATGCTCTCTGAACAATGGAAGAGAAGGTGGTCTGGAGACAGAACGCAAGGCTTGTAATCTTCCTTAACTTTGTCCTCTCTGTAACCTCGACTGGTAAAGAACGATATGCCCTCTTTTACTCGATTTTCTAACTCTTTCTGGTCCTTAATGATTTCGCATGCTGGGTCATGCTCTAGTTTTCTACCACCTGGATGACCAATCAAATGTAGTTTTGTGGCTGCTGCGTTAATAGATTTTAGGTGAAATGGATTCGGTAAGTTTGTATCCTCTATCAGCTCCAGAATGACAACATCGTGAGATTGAGAGGCAAATGCTACATCATACAAACACTTAGCAAGAGAACTGTACTCATTGTCTCTCACAAATCCAAATTTGATTTGAACACTGTCAGTGATGGATTGCTTACCTATCTCAATCAATTCTTCTGTAAAAAAAATTAAAATGCTAAGGTAATTAAAGCACATACATGTATATTAATTGAGTACATTTTAACAATATAAATTATTGAAACATCTATTTATAAACAATTAAATGCTCATGCTTTCTTCATTGTTTCAAAGCAAAACACAGTGATGGGCATAAAGGCCAAAAGGTTATGAAAATGTTTTGCAATAATCACATGACTAATGTAATTTCATGTCAGAAAACATTTCATAATTTATTTAAATTATACATTTGAAGTGAGTAAAGGTACATCTGATTTGATTCAAATGTTACGCCTTGTTAAAAACACAATTACTGTAACCTCTGTGTCTCAGTGCTCACAACTTGGCATTACATACGTATACATGTAGATTCCTTATTTTAGGTGAGTACTTAAAGCTTCTATTCAACTGTTTTGTATCAAATCATGAGAATATAAAATTGTGAACACCAAATTTTTATCATAGTTTCATTTAGATTATACCTGTCTTAAAAATAAAAACAAGATTTTAAAAATTTGATTGACCATTAAAAATACCATTGCTAAGCATCGCAAACAAAAACAAGAGGCTTAGAGTCACATTGTTCATCTGAGCAGTTGGTAGGATCCAATATGTAAGAACTTATCAATTGCATATACAGAGTCATGCAAAAAGTATTCGTTTAAATGACGTCCCGTTAATTTTTTTGGCAGTCATTGCGTATTTTAAAAGCAAATTTTACATAGGCCTATAGTTTTTAGCTCACCGAGCTGAAAGCTCAAGTGAGCTATTCTGATCACATTTTGTCTGTCGTCCGTCTGTCTGTCTGTCTGTCTGTCTGTCCGTCCGTCCGTCTGTCCGTCTGTCCGTCTGTCTGTAAACTTTTCACATTTTCAACATCTTCTCAAGAACCACTGGGCCAATTTCAACCAAACTTGGCACAAAGCATTCTTAGCCTAAGGGGATTAAAATTTGTGAAAATTAAGGATCACGCCCTTTTGCAAAGGGAGATAATTAGGAATTTATGAAAATTTTCGAGAAATTTTCAAAAATCTTCTTCTCATGAACCATAAGACCAGGAAAGCTGAATCTTGTGTGGAAGCATCATCTGGTGGTGTAGATTCTAATTTGTGAAAATCATGACCCCCGGGGGTAGGGTGGGGCCACAATGGGGGGTCGAAGTTTTACATAGGAATATACAGAGTAAATCTTTGAAAATCTTCTTCTCATGAACCATAAGACCAGGAAAGCTGAAACTTGTGTGGAAGCATCCTCAGGTAGTGTAAATTCTAATTTGTGAAAATCATGACCCCCGAGGGTAGGGTGGGGCCACAATGGGGGGTCGAAATTTAACATAGGAATATATATGGTAAATCTTTAAAAATCTTCTTCTCATGAACCATAAGACCAGGAAAGCTGAAACTTGTGTGGAAGCATCCTCAGGTAGTGTAAATTCTAATTTGTGAAAATCATGACCCCGGGGGTAGGGTGGGGCCACAATGGGGGATCGAAATTTAACATAGGAATATATAGAGTAAATCTTTAAAAATCTTCTTCTCATGAACCATAAGACCGGGAAAACTGAAACTTGTGTGGAAGCATCATCAGGTAGTGTAAATTTACAGTTGTGAAAATCATGACCCCCGGGGGTAGGGTTGGGCCACAATGGGGTGTCGAAGTTTAACATAGGAATATATAAAGTAAATCTTTAAAAATCTTCCTTTCAGAAACTAATCAGCCAGGAAAGCTGAAACTTGTGTGGAAGCATCCTCAGGTAGTGAAGATTCAAAGTTGTGAAAATCATGACCCCCGGGGGTAGGGTGGGGCCACAATGGGGGATCGAAGTTTTACATAGGAATATATAGAGTAAATCTTTAAAAATCTTCTTCTCGGAAACTAATCAGCCAGTAAAGCTGACACCTGTGTGGAAGCATCATCAGGTAGTGTAGATTCATAGTTGTGAAAATCATGACCCCCGGGGGTAGGGTGGGGCCACAATGGAAGGTCAAAGTTTTACATAGGAATATATATGGTAAATCTTTAAAAATCTCCTTCTCAGAAACTAATCAGCTAGGAAAGCTTAAACTTGTGTGGAAGCGTCCTCAGGTAGTATAAATTCAAAGTTGTGAAAATCATGATCCCCAGGGGTAGGGTGGGGCCACAATGGGGGTTCAAAGTTTAACAAAGGAATATATATGGTAAATTTTTAAAAATCTTGTTCTCAGAAACTAATCAGCCAGATGATTCTTTATAATTGTTAAGACTTTGGCCCCAGGACAATTCTTTGGCCTCACAAGAAGGTTCAGAGTTTATGTACGTTTATATCCCATATATAAACAACGCAGCACAGTTAAGGCTGTCAATAAACTCCGTTCAGACAAAAAGTACGGGAAATGTGCATTATGACATCACAGTATATTACAAACCTCGAAAGTACCTATTAATCTATTTATTACTAAAATTAACTTATACTAATCTTTTAATTAAAAACAACAAATGCTATTACTTACAATTTTGATGTCCGTTATATCGTACACACTGAAATATAAGCGAGATGTCGTTCTCGCTGTACTACAAAATATGACGTCATATGCTTCAAAATGACGCATTAAGTTAAATCATTGAAGGCTATCGTGCAGTTTTATAGCGAAGAAAAATAAATGTCCTACATTAACGGAAAAGTATAAATGAATATCTTGTTTAAAATTATTATTAGTAGAATGCTACCTATATAGTCTTATTTTCATTTTGTTAAAAGTATGCATCGTATAAAGAAGCCACCTCGGTTTTGTATAAAATATCGTATATCTAAAATCTGAGTACCTAAATAAATCACTTCATTGCAAGGGCATACACTTACCTGATCCCGACAAACTTTTACATGTGAATTTGAAATATGCTATGTAACTTAAAAACTTCTACGATCCTTGTAAAATCTTACAAATTAATTATTTTTTAATGAAATTAACCCTGTGACCTTCAAAATTATTCAACATATGCATTATAAATTACGGTTCTACTAACAAATATTCTTATCTTAAAAAAATCGCACCGTTTTTCAAAATCTACGATATAACATCAAGTTATTTCATAATTCAGTTGTGAATTTTGACATGATTATGCCCTTGCAATATTGAATTTTTTAAATGACCTCAAAACCACAAATACATCTGCTTGTACCATGCGACTGCCATATCACGTGACCACTATGAACATAAAATATTGTACTGTTATATATATATTTTAGAAATATATTGCATTTGAGTGACTGTTATTGATTTTATAAAGGACATGCCAGTTTAACTAAAGTATACGTGTTTTCATCACAAAAATTTGCCCATATTTTTATTGACCGCCTTAACTGTACTGCGAATTGTTAAGGATATTTTTGAGAACTGCAATACTCAACATATGATATGACTATAAAATCGTCCTGTTAGAAAAGGGACTAATGATTATAAACATAAGAATATCCAGGGGAAAATGGATTTTATTTATACAGGATCAACATGTATTATTGTACATTGTCCAGATAGTTTGTATTATGACTCCATTAAGCTGATTTTATCATACCTATTGTTCCTCAGGTGAGCGATGTGGCCCATGGGCCTCTTGTTTAAATTAGTTCATGTTGCATATTTTGCTATCGATAGTTAGCCACCTGCTAGAAAGAATAATCTTACCGTGACCAGGCTATGCTCAGGTCACAGGTTAAACCGGGTCCGTAGGACATATGTCATTTTAATGATAGAACATTCTATCTTGCCACCTGCCAATATTGTGATGTAATTTTAATAACAATATGACATACTAGTATATATTTTTTTGTCTGATACACAACCAAAACAAGTGATGGGGAGAAAAAGGAAAAGAGTAAAGTCCATATGAAATATAACCAAATTAATACAAATCCAGTTGCCTAAAGTACTTTACAGTGTCATTTACATGAAAATGGTTTTAAACGAAGAGTAAAACGGAGAAAGTTTGTGAGAAAAAAGCGAATAGAAAAAAAAGGTTCTCATGGTGTCAGGGAAAGCAGAGATGGTCTGTTGAAAATAAATGGAAAAGAGCAAATTCTTGGTGATGAGAGTAAGATAATGATTAGCCCCGGTGAAAGACATATGGAGTAAAGCTGGGGAAGGTTGGCGGGGAGATCTTGTTTCACAAAAACCACGTCTGAAGCCATGATATGGGGATGCATTTCTTGGTTTAGACCAGCTGGCACAGTTGCATCCATGGATGAAAATTTTAACGCAAATAAATACCAAGATATTTTAAAGGATACTAGTAATCTTTGGTCTGTTGGAGCACAACATTTTCCTGAAGGGGGTTGTAGTTTCCAGGATAATGTCATGTTCCATCGCGCTATATTGACGGTCAAATACAAAACTCGAAACCATATTCTCTCACTTTTCTGGACTGCCCAGTCACCGAATCTCAGCATAAAAGAAAATTTATGGCTTTTAATTAAATTTGGTTTGATAAAACCCCACAATATATTTAAAGTTTATACAACTCCATTCCCAGACAAATTACACAGGTCATCCAGCTAAAAGGTCATCTCTCAAAGTATTAAGTGAGTTTAAGTTTTTTCGTGTGTGTTTATGTGACATTTAATTACATGGTTTGTCAAAAGCTAACCATAGCCTGCACTGAGTGACAATTTTTGCGAGTTATTTTTATTGTGTTCGTTGAAACGTTATGCCATTTTAACAAATACTTTTTGCATGACTCTGTGCATGTATATGCAAGTTATAACCTTTTTATGTACCTGATAACGCATCCATAAAAATAATCATGTCTATGTTGTTCTTCAAAAGATTTTTAAATACAAAGTGGGCAAATGTGATAAAAACTAAGCAGGGGCAAAATATTACCTACCTAAAGGTGCAAATTTTCTATTAAAACCCTGAGGCTTGTTCAGCAGAGCAAGCGCTTGCCAAAATTTGTGTTGCAGGTATAGAGAAATTTGGCGAGCACTCACGAGCGCTTGCTCTGCTGAACAGGCATCTGGTAACTGCTTTTGTTCTGAGGTTTAAAATCTAAGCAAGTAAACAAAGATTTGGTTTTCATTCATATAAATTAAAACCTAGCTTACTCATTTTGTAGGGGTCCACAGATGGCAAGAGATATGACAATTTCCATGCTCCATCTACTGGTACTGGTATTTTGTCCTTTGTCCATTCCATCTGCCCTCTTTCTTCCTCTTTTAATCTCCCGTACACTTCATTCCAAAACGGATCTACAATGCAATCATATACAAATGATTACCTTAATATTCACTAATTCATCATGTCATTATCTAAACAACAAGATGCTTTCTTTTGTGGTCCATAAAGGTAGTGAGCCTTGTAGAAAAAAAGATAATAATCTGCATCAGCATCTAGCAGAATATATAAATTAACATATAAAAATGATTACCAGAAAACAAAAGTTGTATTAAGGTCATCAATTTAAAACAAGTACTGTGTAATCATTAGAATTTGTGGTGGCTCAATTTTCGTGGTTTTCATGGGTAGCCCTCTGCCACAAATTTACATCCTCAATGAAAACAAATCTAGAAAGAGTTTTCTTAGTTATTGAAACTGTAAACTGACACTACCACGAAATTACATCCCCATGAATGAACAAAAACCCACAGTCTACAAACTGGCCACCACGAATTTAAATGATTCCACAGTATCAACATCTACTGTGTATTTTTTCATGTATTAAGAAATTGGATTGTGTTCAAAGATCTACTGACAAAACTGAATCATTGTATAAACAGTTTGAATTAATTTGCCCACACATAAGAACTTACTTATTTTTTTCACTTTCATTCACTTACTTAGAACATCCTTCATTACATGGAAGGCTGTCATGAAGTACTTGCTGCCCACTCGGAATCCCGTACCATGACTCTCCTTGCCATCAAGGGTAACCTTAATACAGCCAATCCGCTCTGAAAGTTTTCCTTCATATATAACCTGCCCTTCAAAGTATGGAAATTTGTTATCTACATCTTTCCTATGTGGCTCACCCTGCTGAAAATTTGCTTAAAAAAGAAATCATTATGTGTTCATCATTGAGCAAATGAATCAATCATGGTCTTCTTAACAAAGGACTATATATACGGTTTGAGCCTAAAATGGCCCCCTTAAATTAACATTGTCATTTTACTGTAATTCTTTGTTTTATTTGTACAAATATACATTTGAAGTTTTCCCATAATTTTCATTTTGATTTTAGTGCCCACAATTTAAAAATATGACATCATAAAGTTTACCTTTTCCCGCCATTTTCTCATTTTTAGCATAAAACGGCTTGTTTTGAAGCAGTTTTTCTTGAGGAAACATTGAGCGACTGCTTGAACAAACAATATATTTTCACAAAAAATGTATATCTCCAATACTTATTCATAAGCGAAAAAAGTTCTATATTTCCCATTCGAAAAACAATAAGAAAAATGTCAATTTTTGACTGATTTTGATTGCATGAATTATAAAAACTGCCAGTGAGTGCATATAAATCAAATAAATAGGTGAAAAACATATTTAATGTCAACTCTTTTATAAAATAACACAACAAACAAGATGCTGTCATTAGACAGTAATACCCGCACCAAGTGTTTGCCTCTAAATAACACAGTTTTGTACCAGTTTAATTAAAAATGAATGCCAAATGCAAGCTCCAGTAATACATTTAAAAATTATAATTTTCATAACCGAAGGATGAGATCCCTTCCCATATGATAATACACATGAGCAGCACTATATGTGCAATTTGGGGTTGAACTGTTTGCATGAATTTTCAGTTAATCAATAATCTTAACATTTCATGTCATAGAAAGTATAATGGTCTATATAATTATTACAAACAAAATTAAAAATCAAATTATGCCCCCTCCCCGTGGCTGTTGCCGGTTTTAGATTTGCTTCTGTGTGCCTACATGTACATCATCGTGTGCACAGGTTTAGAGAAGGGGTGGGAGTGAGGGGTCCAGACCACCCCCCCCCCCCCCATGAAAATTCATTTATATCAATAGTAAAATTATCAAAAATACACCTTGGACCCCAATGCTCTTACAGACATGTAAACGCTCTAACCCATTGCACTTCAATGTTAGGTAACATTATTTTGGGGGTAAATATTTAATTTATATTTATACTTTATTGTTTATCTTAATAGGAAGTATACATCACAATAAGCAGGTGTCCTGCACCACCTTAAAGCTGTTGATTACCTATTAAAATAGTGCAAGGGGTTTTGAAGAATAGGTCATAAAAATACATGCATGTTACAAATAACTTATCTTTGTCTGATGTTACGTACATAACACAGGTCTGCAGGTCTCAATAGCGGGTACTAGTTTTACCCAGGTCTTCGATTAGATGGTTTTCACGTGTATACATACATGTATGTGTTTTCCATAGGCAGAAAAGGATTAGTTAAGATCAGCTAAAGGAATTCATTATTGTGTTTTAATTGGATTATCATTATAGTGTTGACCAATATAGGTAAGCATAATACATGTAGTAGCAGTAGCACAATATAATAAGATGCCAGCATACATAAGTTTTACTTTCACTTTCTAAATGTGATCTCCCTTTGACAGCATACTGTATCATCATTTTTAAATATTTAAATAAGTTTATCATTGTTACCTATCCTATCGCATTTGTAAAGTTTCTGTCATTTTAATTGCAAAAGTTATTTTTTTCATTTGTCAGACTTACACTATTGAGTTGACCCCATATTGACCCTGTATAAACAATTTCGTATTAAATTTGTATATTACATGTAAGTAAGTGTAGACACTTATCCTTTTTATATGAGTTATAATAAGAAGGAAGGAGTGTTTCTTTTTTAATGTATTATAATGCATCAAATACAATGTAGGTCATGACCTTATGGGACTGTTCTGACCCCACGAAAACAGGAAAATACAAAATATCTTCTAATGTCACTATGATGCATCAAATGGTGCAAAGTACATTAATGACCCCCATGTGTTGTCTTTAACCCCCCCCCCCCCCCTTTATGAAATAGAAAATGATGATAC